>NC_079191.1:445135733-445253233 GCF_029499605.1 Hyla sarda | reverse complement strand
GGTGTTATTGGTAATATTGGTTTCTGTATACAGGATTTGGTCAGCAACAGTATGATGGTAATATGTATGGTGTTAATATTCCCCCTTGTATACTGGTGTTATTGGTAATATTGGTCTCAGTATACAGGATTTGGTCAGTTACAGTGTGGTGGTAATATTTCCTCTTCATACTAATGTATTATAATGCATGAATAATTTAAACATATAAATATAAAGTAAAATGGCTGTAATATAGTGAAAATACTGTAGTATTTTATTTCCTTATAGTGCACTGTAAAGGGATCAATCTGGGCATGGCTGATGCAAAGCTCTGGGGCTGGTATACAATTATTTCCAGGGCTGCTTTTTATCCCCAGTCCTGCCCTGCTTATCAGCGCACAAAGATAATGTTGATCAATGCTGGGAGTTGCAAATTTACCTGTTCCCACCCACATGGCTGGGAGGCCTAAAAACTTTAGCAGCCTGAGCGTGCAGCGGTGCCTGAAACTAGACGCCTGCCACTCATGCAACTTGTGTTGAGAGAGGAAAGAGAAGCAAAACACATATTTAAAAACTATTAATACTTAATATATGAATAATACATAAATATAAAGTAATATTTAATAAAATAATTAATAAATACATAATATTTCATTAATTATTAACTAAATAGCAAACACATTTAAAAATAAATGCATTTTGAATGCCTTGATAAATTAATATATTAATAATAAATGAAAACTGTTCATTGTATGTAATTAATTCATATCAATTAGATATTTTATTAAACACCCAAAAAAGGATAGTTTAAAAAAAATGTTTTTTATTATTTATTAATGCACTTTCGAATAAAGAAATAAAAAAAAAAATTGCACAAGCCACGAGGTCTATAATTTGGTACTGTTTACACCATTTGTTACGTGAAATCAAATGCAACACCTTTGTGCACCAAAAAGTAGCAAATGAATTTTAAGTGAATGATGCAGAATATGCACAAATGTAGGCCACACCCCTTGTTTTTCTAAAAAAAAAAAAATCCTGATGGTCTGTTTAAAAAACATTTGGTGTTAATTTGGACTACATTTATTGGAGAAAAAGGTACTCATTTTTCTGATTAATTTCCTCTATATATTTTAATACGTCATATAGAAAGGGTTTGCCCAGATGGGACTGTCACTTTAAGGTTATGAATGGAGAGAAAGCCGCCTCCTAAAGAACAACATATCAAATTTCGGCGTTCTCTTACCTTTTAGCTAGAAAAGCGTATTCCGTATCTGAACGTCGTCCAGGGAATCACCTAATTATCGTCTAATTGACCAATTAACGTCCGTCTATAGAACACTAAGCAGAATCTATGGCTTTTAAAATGCAGCTTGTCATTGTTAAACTACACCAAAGGAGTTTTCTATTAAATTTACATTTCTGGGAGGCTTTCTAAGAGCAGAGGTGCAATTTGTGGCGATGCAGATTAACATAATGTATTTTTCCCCAAATTTCCCTGGTGCTCAAACTAAGAGAGATAAATCTGCTTATTACGTCAGGCCCGCGGACGGCATTCACTTTTGGTTTTCTAGCGCAGTTTTCATGTAAGGTGTTTTGTAATAGGGGGAAAAAAAAAGATTTTGTGTTTATGGAATTGAAACATCGCTTAATTATAAACACCTGGAAACAATTTAAGAGACAAAATAAAGATATTTAAGCCTCATTCTCTAGAACAACCAGGATTCTCCTTAAAACAGGCAAAAACATCCAAAAATGCCCATTTTACTGGGGATTTGCATAAGCCACGCCCCATTTGGGACCGATTTATCTGGACTGTCCCACCAAAATTGTTATATGTAATGCTTAGACAGTGTAAATTTAGACAGACCATCTAAGGTAGTGGTTTCCAACCAGTGTGCCTCCAGCTGTTGCAAAACTACAACTCCCACCATACTGGGACTTGTAGTTTTGCAACATCTG
Source organism: Hyla sarda (assembly GCF_029499605.1). NCBI lineage: Eukaryota > Metazoa > Chordata > Amphibia > Anura > Hylidae > Hyla > Hyla sarda. The sequence goes on along the minus strand of NC_079191.1, from coordinate 445,251,292 downwards.
GAAAAACACTGATTGGAAAATGATGTTTTTGTGGTATAAAAATGTTTTGCATACCGCGCTTTTCTGTACCACAAAAGGACAATTAGTGTATTAGTGAACAGTGTATTGCTGGCATATAAGGTGGTAGAGGTGTGCTTATGTATGCATTTATTAAAACATGTCTGTTTTTCTTAAGTTTTGTTTATTCATTTATTTATTTTTAGATTCCTTACAAACAAACAACTAATTGCCAACAGCTACAGGGTTTTCCACCTAAAAGCAGAAAGCTTTTTTTGCAGTACATCAGAAACTTTCTGCTTTAATCAGCAGTAGACGCTCGATTGGTAAGCATGATTGGATTTTATTTATTTATTTATTTACTTTATTTATTTATTTTTACAGAAAGAAGACCAGGACAAGAAGAGAAGAAAGAAGATTATTTTTTTTTAACTTAATAAAAGGATTAATTAGGAGACTCAGGGTGTTTTTATATTTTCTTTTATATCTTGTGAGTGTTATTTTTTTCATACATATTTTTAAATTAGTAGAGGAAGCCACCTGACAACATCCATTATGTTGACAACATTTTTAGACCACAATTTTGATGCACAAAGTTGTATGTTAGCCCTTTCCTGGAAAGTCACACCCCCTTGTCAGACAAGGCACAAAAGTCTCTAAATAAAAAAATAAATGAGAGCCAATTTTTTTGGCACAAATTGCACTTGAATTGCATTTGCAATAATAAAGCTTTCAAAACATACAAATTATCTAACAACCTTTTCCCTCCACATCTCTAGTTTGCACTTGTTTCTTTTATTATTATTATTTTTTAACTGTACATTTTATTAAAGTTTAACATTTTTATACAGACAAAAGTACAAAGAGCATGTCAAATACTCAAAGGGCCCACAAGGGCCAAGTATAATCAGACAATTCACATCAGTGATGCAGAAACATGGTCAATAGTAGGCAATAACAGGGTGAGAGTTCACGTTTCATACATCCCCCCACAGGAACACGCCAAAAACTGAGTACATGCACAAAACTGAAAGGGGAAGCAGCCAAAACCACCCCAAGAAACATAGAAGCGAACATGTGGCAAAATTATAAAAATCAAACAAAGACAACACAGAGACAAACAGTACAAAAACAAGACATAAGACTAAGAAAGACCAGGAAATTGGTTCAAAGTAGGCCCCAGAAAGCATATATACATGGGAAGATTACCAAAAAAGTAATCTATACGCGTGTGCAATTTATGAGGGTGGGAGTAAAAACCAAAAGACCGATCCATAGGGTGGTTAATCCGCCAAAGATCGTACAGCAAGGAGGTACATATGACGCATCGGAAAATAAAAGCTAAGCGCAGTTGGGCAGGGGAGGGAGGAGTAGCAGAAAGAGAGAGACGGTCCATGGAAGGCGAAAAAACAAGGTTAAAGTAGAGGGAGGGTATCTATGGAGCTTAGCAAGTACCCTACATGGAAAAGGAATCTGAGAGGTGTTAGGAGCATAGACATTACACAAAAGGAGAGGTTTCCCACCAAGAGAGTCCTCGACAATGATATAATGACCAGAGGGGTCAACATAGGAGGAGGACACATGCAGTGGACATGACCGTGAGATGAGAATGGCCACCCCAGCAGTCTTCCTATCAGAAGTAGCAGAAAAGACCTGGGGATATAGATGAAGAAGAAATTGAAAGGAGCCGGCATGATCAAAGTGTGTCTTCTGCAAAAAGACTATATCAGCGTGCAGCATCACCAACTCCTGCAGCAAGAGGCGCCGTTTAGGGGGGGGAGTTGAGGCCCTTAACATTCAAGGAGACGCACTTAACCAGAGAGAAGAGACCAAGCAAATAAGAAAGGACACTCACCCCTGATTCCATGGAAGCCGTCAAAACCCAGAAGAGGGAAGTACCATATGCACCGCTCGATCGACTAGGAAGACAGAAAAAACAAGGAAGAAAACACACAGAGACAACTAGAGGACACACCATATAAATCACAGAAAGACAAAGACACAACAAACAGAACAAAAAGACAACAAGTCCAAAACAGAACCAGTGACCTTCCGGTCAAAGAGGAGGCCAAAATTGCAAAGAGAAACAAAAGTAACTCACAGATCAAAAAGATTCCTTCTCTTGTCACAGCCTCAGCGGGGGAAGCAGGAGAACATCACAAGAAATAAGCCACCAATTAGAAAGCAAACCCGCCCCTGAGGCTGTGCCAAAGGAAGTACATGACATTACAAACCATAGGTGAAGATAAAACGCAATGAGATATTAAGCAATGAAAGAATGCATCAAGCACAGTAGTTATCAGGATAAATCAAGGGAGGAGTTAAATATAAAGCAGCCCTGAAAAACAAACGGTTAAGCAGAAGTAACGGCAGTACATAAGACCCCACTCATGTACGAGCAGAAGGAGGACCCCCCAGACCATGAGGAACAGATCAGACCACTGACCAGAACGACAACTTTGAACAGGTTGCCACACTGGGGGAAGGGGAGGGGGGGGAATTAGACCCCAGTCCACCATCTGAGGTACAGGCAAGTCAAGAGAGGAGCAGAAGGAGGGCACATCAGAGAAGGAGCGTTAAGGGCAAAAGGAAAGTTCCATCTATAGGGTACCTGATGGGTCCTCAGGCAGCCAGGAGAGGTCGCCTCTGGAAGTCCCAGCACTCTGATGTTGTTGCGCCTCCAGTGGTTATCAAAGTCCTCCACATGGTCATGGAAGTCGCTGAGAAACTCTGATTGAGAGGCAATGGTAGACTGCAACTGAGCGACACAGGCCCGGGTAGTATCACAGGCATTCTCCAGGCCCTCCACTCTGTCAGAAACATGACGTAAATCCTGATGGAGGGAAGAAATTTCAGCCCTGCAAGCATCAGTAACTTCAGTAATGAGAGAATGAAAGTCCTCCTTGGTGGGAATTTGGACTAAAAGCTGACTCCAATCTGCAGGATGGGTCAAAATCTGCCTCTGTGGTGGCCACGGGTGAGGTCCGCTGCCACCGCTACGCTGGGGTTAGCTACTTGGTTCTTGGGGGGGTTATGAACCCAGGGTCGGATGGTATCAACCCTTAATGTCACGTGACGCCACTGTAGTCTTGGTATCTACCGGGGTACTACAGGTCCGGGGAACTCCGTCTCCCAACAGGCTAGCAAGGAAAGAATTGACTCCACACTAGTTTGCAGTTTAACGGAGGCTTTACTAACTTGAAGATAGGTGGTACAATCTCCACAGCGCTCAATCAGTCTCCCAAAGGGTTAACAGACAGTCTCTAGAGGACCACACAGCTTGCAGTGCTTGGAATTGATATTGCATATATGCTTGGCTCTTACGGCCGGACTAGGAGTTTTAGGTCTGCGCTATATTAGGCTTGAGATTAAAGTCACTTACTGAAGTGTCGGTAGAGTTGTGGCTTTTCGCCGGAAGATAATGAATTGTCCTTTAGGAATTCTCTGATCAAGGCGGAAGTAAAGGCTTGCTATTAGTTTGGGTTACTTCATGCTTTTCTTATCTCCCGCTCATCTTTGCTCTCACTCCTCTGCGGATTCTTCACTCTGAACTCCACTCTGTACTCTGAACTGAATGAACTGCTTTACTCCTCTTCTCCTCCACACCTTCTCCTACTCCAGAACTCCTCTACACAGGAAACGCTACCCCTTATAAGGGAAGGCTAAACTAAAGCCCATTGGCCAGGCAGCTGTGGATCATAGAGTTGTGTGTATCCCCTTTAGGATTTACAATAAAGTTACATACAAGTAATAACATAATATAACACTTTACACAAAAGTTTAGTCTAGCCCTCAGTCCTCCACTCTCACATACCCTGACTAAGCATGAGGGTGCTAGGTAACATACTTAAAGCTACAAACACCTAATAACGGATTGCTAAGTTATAACAGTGCAAATATACATTAGAAATGGTTGAGTCCCTGCAGGGGAGCCCCCAGGACACTGGAGGTCTCAATCTGAAAGGGCCTAAAATACCTTACCTTGACACAATGTACCTGTACTGGGACACCACACCTCCAATAAGGCATCCCAGAAAGTTCTTTCCACCCCAGGCTGGGAGGGCCCACGCAGCCCAGGAGAGGCAGGAGGGCCCCCCTGAGGGGCAAAGCCGAGGGGCCCCAGCATTAAGCCGTGAGTCTGACATAGCCCTCTGTGGTTTAGGGGCTGGAGGTGCAGGGCGGTGAGCAGGTGAGAGTCCAGCAGAGTCAGAGTGTGGATGGCTAGACGGTGGGGACCAATGACCTGGAGTAGCCGGGGGCAGGGGGTCTTCACAAGGGACCACAGAGTCAGGTGACCCAGCAACAAGGGCCCCAGCGCCGGGGGAGGCAGCGCCCCTCACTAGACAAACAAAAAAAATTTGTGACTTAAAAAAAACTGCTAATAATCAATATGTCTGAAAACTGTACTCCAGCTAAGCCCCCAAATGCCCGTCCTGGTTATATGCATTCTGGAAAGTGTCACCTTTACAGAGGGCCCTGCATATCATCAGACCTAGGAAGAATGAACTGCCCCTGGATTTTAGAGTTCAGTACAATGAGCGCTGGATGTTAAAGCAACAGAGGTAGATATAATTTCCCAATACCTTAGACATGAAAGAGTTAAAGCTGTGCAGTCACCCCGGGGGGGTTACAGTGTCCCCTTCCCTTCTGGCCGCAGTCCTGGCTCCTCTACCTCCTGACAAGCTCTGTATTCTGATAATTAGTGAAATCTATCGCCGCAGTCATCGCTCCCTCGTATTTACACTTCATTATCTTTGATTGGGCTCGTATTTCTCCCACAGCCTTGAAGTTTATTACAAGGGCATCTGATATTTGATGGCGACGCTGTATCCCCAACCGCAGGGGGGGAGAAGCGCAATTCACTTCATCTTCATTCCTCTTAAAGGGCCAGTCTAGCCCTCTGTAAATAACGTTTGTATCACAAGACGTTCTTCGACTTTCTAACAGACTCCGCATTTATTCTTCACTATTCACAAGATCCCTGTTCCATGTCATTCATAAGCTGGAAACCCCATCCTGATCTCATCCTGCTCTAACAGATGTGGTGTTGCTACAATGTATTGGTCAATAATAGACATGACGCGTTTTGGTTGGACATGCCAACCTTAGCCCAGTTCCCATGGTGTTGGTCCGCACCGGTACATGCGTTGGGTGAGCTGACAATTGCTTTTGATTTCTACAATGTATTGGTATATAGAATGCTCAAGAACCAGTATTTCTATTTAAATTTTTGCTTTAATCAATAGTTAAACAAATTTTATTGCATACTAACCTGTCAACTTCTAATTAACACAGCAAAAAGAAGACAATGCTATGTGTATCTACAACATGTGCAAGAAGAAACAGGGAGACAGCACTTTCTGTACCTACAACATGTGCAGGAAGAGACAGGGAGGCAGTACTATCTGTACCCACAACCAGGCCCGTCGGAAGAGGACAGGCAAACCAAGCAAATGCTTGGGGCCCCGAGCTGGCCCGGGGCCCCGAAGCAGAGCCTGTGTTTGCCTGTCCTCCTTCCCTATCCCGTTCAATAGGCAACTCGCCCTGTCGGCCTGCCGGGCCAGCAGTGCTATAGCTTGTCTGGAGCGGGAGGCAGAGACTGAAGTCGCCCCCTCCGGCTCCTTTTTGTGCCCTGCCCCGGCTCACCTCCGGTCCGGACTTCGTACGTTCGTGCGTCACATGACGTCACGCTGAGTCCCAGGGCGTCCTAACGCCGGCCCTAGAGCGTGACGTGTCACGTGACTGTGCGCGTCGTGTGGCGTTACATTTCAGTGACTCTGACTGGGGTGAGTACCCCTAACTACTTGCCTATTGGGTGTGGGGGGAGGGGTTTAGTCTGGGGTACTCCCTGCCTATTGGGGGGAAGGGGGTTAATCTGGGGTAATACCTTCCTACTGGGGGGGGGTTAATCTGGGGGTACTACCTGCCTACTGGGGGGGGGGTAATCTGGGGCCCCCCAGTAGGTAGGTAGTACCCCCAGATTAACCCCCTCCCCACCATTAGGAAGGTAGTACCCCCAGATTAACACCCTCCCCCCCAGTAGGAAGGTAGCACCCCCAGATTAACCCCCTCCTAGGGTACAGGGGGTACTACCTGCCTACTGGGGGGGGGGTAATCTGGGGGTACTACCTGCCTACTGGGGGGGGGGGTTAATCTGGGGGTACTACCTGCCTACTGGGGGGAGGGGGTTAATCTGGGGGAACTACCTGCCTACTGGGGGGAGGGGGTTAATCTGGGGTACTACCTGCCTACTGGGGGGGGGGGTAATCTGGGGCCCCCCCAGTAGATAGGTAGTAACCCCAGATTAACCCCCTCCCCACCAGTAGGAAGGTAGTACCCCCAGATTAACCCCCTCTTCCCCCCAGTAGGAAGGTAGCACCCCCAGATGAACCCCCACCTGGGGTGCGGGGGGTACTACCTGCCTACTGGGGGGGAGGGGGTTAATCTAGGTACTACATTGTATCGAATATACATTAAACATTTGCAAAAAACACCACTGTACCATACAATTTGTATGGTACAGTGGTGTTTTTAGCAAATGTTCATTTATTGAAAATGTTCAAATTTCATGCACATTAAATGCAACAGCAGTATCTGCACAGTGCAAATACTGCTGTTGCATTTAGTGTGCATGAAAATTGCAATGTTAACTTCCTTTTTTTTTATATAAATTGTGGGTAAACTTAAACTGTATGGCTATGCTGTGGTTCCTGTAGGCTTTGCATGGGGGGGGGGCCTCCATGTCTATTTTGCTTGGGGCCCCCAAATTCATTCAAACGGCCCTGCCCACAACAAATGCAGGAAGAGACAGGGAGGCAGTACTATCTGTACCCACAACAAATGCAGGAAGAGATAGGGAGGCAGTACTATCTGTACCCACAACAAATGCAGGAAGAGATAGGGAGGCAGTACTATCTGTACCTACAACATGTGCAGGAAGAGACAGGGAGGCACTACTATCTGTACCTACATCATTTAAAAGGAGATACAGGGAGGCAGTACTATCTGCACTTATATCATTTAAAAAGAGAGACAGGGAGGCAGTGCTATCTGTACCCACAACAAATGCAGGAAGAGATGGGTAGGCAGTACTATCTGTACCTACAACATAGTGCAGGAAGAGAAAGTACTAGCTGTACCCACAACAAATGCAGGAAGAGATAGGGAGGCAGTACTATCTGTACCTACAACATGTGCAGGAAGAGACAGGGAGGCACTACTATCTGTACCTACAACAAATGCAGGAAGAGATGGGTAGGCAGTACTATCTGTACTTACAACATAGTGCAGGAAGAGACAGTACTAGCTGTACCCACAACAAATGCAGGAAGAGACAGGGAGGCAGTACTATCTGCATCTACATCATTTACAGGAAGAGACAGGGATTCAGTACTATCTGTACCTATATTATTTACAGGAAGAGACAGAGAAGAAGTGTTATCTGTACCTACATCATTTACAGGAAGAGACAGGGAGGCAGTACTATCTGTACCTACATGATTTACAGGAAGAGACAGGGAAGCAGTACTATCTGTACCTACATCATTTAAAAGGAGATACAGGGAGGCAGTACTATCTGCACTTATATCATTTAAAAAGAGAGACAGGGAGGCAGTGCTATCTGTACCCACAACAAATGCAGGAAGAGATGGGTAGGCAGTACTATCTGTACCTACAACATAGTGCAGGAAGAGACAGTACTAGCTGTACCCACAACAAATGCAGGAAGAGACAGGGAGGCAGTACTATCTGCACCTACATCATTTACAGGAAGAGACAGGGAGGCAGCACTATCTGTACCTATATTATTTACAGGAAGAGACAGAGAAGAAGTGCTATCTGTACCTACATCATTTACAGGAAGAGACAGGGAGGCAGTACTATCTGTACCTACATGATTTACAGGAAGAGACAGGGAAGCAGTACTATCTGTACCTACATCATTTAAAAGGAGATACAGGGAGGCAGTACGATCTGCACTTATATCATTTAAAAAGAGAGACAGGGAGGCAGTACTATCTGTCTCTACATAATTTACAGGGAGAGCCAGATAGGTAGTACTATCTGTATCTTCATCATTTACAGAAAGAGACAGGGAGGCAGTACTATCTGTATCTTCATCATTTACTGGAAGAGACAGGGAGGCAGTACTATCTGTATCTACATCATTTACAGGAAGAGACAGGGAGGCAGTACTATCTGTATCTACATCAAATGGCAAATGTATATCCTTTTTCCTCTCTATAGATCACATTACCTGCAGTCACATAGTTTGGCCTCCAATACCTTCCCCAGACACTATAAGAACAAGAATAATGCAATGAACACAATGTTATTTAGGTGCATGTGGAGGGATAGAATACAAAGAACCATTTCTGGAAGAGCAAATATTTAGGGTAGATTGTGGTGGGGCTGTATTAATGCTCTGACATAGTGATGGCTATCAGGGGCGGTTGGGGCCCCCCATATATTGTCTGTTTCCCTTTAATAGTGATTCACAATGTGGATGGATGATGCCGGGAACAGTAAATCCTGTCGCTGCCTCAGTCATATTATCCATAATTAAGATAAAATCCATCACTTTCCCATAATTCTCCAAGAATATGCAATAGAGTTTAATATTTAATGAGGAGTCGGCGTTCCGTTAATTATCGGCTGCGTCCACTGGAATCGCGGCAATTATGGATCTATTTTTACCACTTTGGAGCAGTAATGATGATAATCACATGGAGTAAATATTGGCAAGAAGCAAAGCGGAGATCCACACATGGATGGCGCTGCCCATTGATTACTTATTCATGGGGCACCGGGATCTCCCTCATCTTGTACAGTAAGAGAGCGGTGAGACGGGCGGGAAGAGCCATCACCAGAGACAATGGGCGAACTCTGTGCCCCCTGTACTGTCCTTTGTACTGCCTATATGTGCCCCCTGTACTGTCCTTTGTACTGCCTATATCCTTAAACTGTCTGTACCCCCTGTATTGTCTGTGCCCCCTGTACTGTATGTGCTTTCTGTACTGTCTGTGCCCCCTGTGCTGTCTATTCCCTCTGTATTGCCAGACTGTGCCCCCTGTACTGTATGTGCTTTCTGTACTGTCAGTGCCCTCTTTACTGTATATGCCGCTGTACTGTCTGTCTGTGCCCCCTGTACTGTCTGTCTGTGCCCCCTGTACTGTCTGTCTGTGCCCCCTGTACTGTCTTTTCCCTCTGTACTGTCTGTCTGTGCCCCCTGTACTGTCTGTCTGTGCCCCCTGTACTGTCTTTTCCCTCTGTGCTGTCTGTCTGTGCCCCCTGTACTGTCTGTCTGTGCCCCCTGTACTGTCTTTCCCCTCTATATTGTCTGTCCGTGCCCCCTGTACTGTCTTTTCCCTCTGTACTGTCTGCCTGTGCCCCCTGTACTGTCTGTCTGTGCCCCCTGTACTGCCTGTCTGTGCCCCCTGTACTGTCTTTTCCCTCTGTACTGTCTGTCTGTGCCCCCTGTACTGTCTGTCTGTGCCCCCTGTACTGTCTTTCCCCTCTATACTGTCTGTCCATGCCCCCTGTACTGTCTTTTCCCTCTGTACTGCCTGTCTGTGCCCCCTGTACTGTCTTTTCCCTCTGTACTGCCTGTCTGTGCCCCATGTACTGTCTTTCCCCTCTGTACTGTCTGTCTGTGCCCCCTGTACTGTCTTTCCCCTCTGTACTGTCTGTCTGTGCCCCCTGTACTGTCTTTCCCCTCTGTACTGTCTGCCTGTGCCCCCTGTACTGTCTATTCCCTCTGTACTGTCTGTCTGTGCCCCCTGTACTGTCTTTTCCCTCTGTACTGCCTGTCTGTGCCCCCTGTACTGTGTCTGTGCCCCCTGTACTGTCTTTACCCTCTGTACTGTCTGTCTGTGCCCCCTGTACTGTCTTTTCCCTCTGTACTGTCTGTCTGTGCCCCATGAACTGTCTGTGCCCCCTGTACTGTCTGTCGTGCCCCCTGTACTGTCTGTCTGTGCCCCCTGTACTGTCTGTCTGTGCCCCCTGTACTGTCTTTCCCCTCTGTACTGTCTGTCTGTGCCCCCTGTACTGTCTTTCCCCTCTGTACTGCCTGTTTGTGCCCCCTGTACTGTCTGTCTGTGCCCCCTGTACTGTCTGTCTGTGTCCCCTGTACTGTCTTTTCCCTCTGTACTGCCTGTCTGTGCCCCCTGTACTGTCTGTCTGTGCCCCCTGTACTGTCTTTCCCCCCTGTACTGTCTGTCTGTGCCCCCTGTACTGTCTATTCCCTCTGTACTGTCTGTCTGTGCCCCCTGTACTGTCTTTTCCCCCTGTACTGTCTGTCTGTGCCCCCTGTACTGTCTGTCTGTGCCCCCTGTACTGTCTTTCCCCCCTGTACTGTCTGTCTGTGCCCCCTGTACTGTCTTTCCCCTCTGTACTGTCTGTCTGTGCCCCCTGTACTGTCTTTTCCCTCTGTACTGTCTGTCTGTGCCCCCTGTACTGTCTATTCCCTCTGTACTGTCTGTCTGTGCCCCCTGTACTGTCTTTCCCCTCTGTACTGTCTGTCTGTGCCCCCTGTACTGTCTTTTCCCTCTGTACTGTCTGTCTGTGCCCCCTGTACTGTCTTTTCCCTCTGTACTGTCTGTCTGTGCCCCCTGTACTGTCTTTTCCCTCTGTACTGTCTGTCTGTGCCCCCTGTACTGTCTATTCCCTCTGTACTGCCTGTCTGTGCCCCCTGTACTGTCTTTTCCCTCTGTACTGTCTGTCTGTGCCCCCTGTACTGTCTATTCCCTCTGTACTGTCTGTCTGTGCCCCCTGTACTGTCTATTCCCTCTGTACTGTCTGTCTGTGCCCCCTGTACTGTCTTTTCCCTCTGTACTGTCTGTCTGTGCCCCCTGTACTGTATGTGCTTTCTGTACTGTCTGTGCCCCCTGTGCTGTCTATTCCCTCTGTATTGCCAGACTGTGCCCCCTGTACTGTATGTGCTTTCTGTACTGTCAGTGCCCTCTTTACTGTATATGCCGCTGTACTGTCTGTCTGTGCCCCCTGTACTGTCTGTCTGTGCCCCCTGTACTGTCTGTCTGTGCCCCCTGTACTGTCTTTTCCCTCTGTACTGTCTGTCTGTGCCCCCTGTACTGTCTGTCTGTGCCCCCTGTACTGTCTTTTCCCTCTGTGCTGTCTGTCTGTGCCCCCTGTACTGTCTGTCTGTGCCCCCTGTACTGTCTATTCCCTCTGTACTGTCTGTCTGTGCCCCCTGTACTGTCTTTTCCCTCTGTACTGTCTGTCTGTGCCGTGTGCCCCCTGTACTGTCTTTTCCCTCTGTACTGTCTGTCTGTGCCCCCTGTACTGTCTGTGCTGCCTGTACTGTCTGTCTGTGCCCCCTGTACTGTCTGTGCCCCCTGTACTGTCTGTCTGTGCCCCCTGTACTGTCTTTCCCCTCTGTACTGTCTGTCTGTGCCCCCTGTACTGTCTGTCTGTGCCCCCTGTACTGTCTGTGCCCCCTGTACTGTCTGTCTGTGCCCCCTGTACTGTCTGTCTGTGCCCCCTGTACTGTCTGTCTGTGCCCCCTGTACTGTCTTTTCCCTCTGTACTGTCTGTCTGTGCCCCCTGTACTGTCTTTTCCCTCTGTACTGTCTGTCTGTGCCCCCTGTACTGTCTTTTCCCTCTGTACTGTCTGTCTGTGCCCCCTGTACTGTCTTTTCCCTCTGTACTGTCTGTCTGTGCCCCCTGTACTGTCTGTGCTGCCTGTACTGTCTGTCTGTGCCCCCTGTACTGTCTGTGCCCCCTGTACTGTCTGTCTGTGCCCCCTGTACTGTCTTTCCCCTCTGTACTGTCTGTCTGTGCCCCCTGTACTGTCTGTCTGTGCCCCCTGTACTGTCTTTTCCCTCTGTACTGTCTGTCTGTGCCCCCTGTACTGTCTTTTCCCTCTGTACTGTCTGTCTGTGCCCCCTGTACTGTCTTTTCCCTCTGTACTGTCTGTCTGTGCCCCCTGTACTGTCTGTCTGTGCCCCCTGTACTGTCTTTTCCCTCTGTACTGTCTGTCTGTGCCCCCTGTACTGTCTTTTCCCTCTGTACTGTCTGTCTGTGCCCCCTGTACTGTCTTTTCCCTCTGTACTGTCTGTCTGTGCCCCCTGTACTGTCTTTTCCCTCTGTACTGTCTGTCTGTGCCCCCTGTACTGTCTTTTCCCTCTGTACTGTCTGTCTGTGCCCCCTGTACTGTCTGTCTGTGCCCCCTGTACTGTCTGTCTGTGCCCCCTGTACTGTCTTTTCCCTCTGTACTGTCTGTCTGTGCCCCCTGTACTGTCTTTTCCCTCTGTACTGTCTGTCTGTGCCCCCTGTACTGTCTTTTCCCTCTGTACTGTCTGTCTGTGCCCCCTGTACTGTCTGTCTGTGCCCCCTGTACTGTCTGTCTGTGCCCCCTGTACTGTCTTTTCCCTCTGTACTGCCTGTCAGTGCCCCCTGTACTGTCTTTCCCCTCTGTACTGTCTGTCTGTGCCCCCTGTACTGTCTTTCCCCTCTGTACTGTCTGTCTGTGCCCCCTGTACTGTCTTTCCCCTCTGTACTGTCTGTCTGTGCCCCCTGTACTGTCTGTGCCCCCTGTACTGTCTGTCTGTGCCCCCTGTACTGTCTGTCTGTGCCCCCTGTACTGTCTGTCTGTGCCCCCTGTACTGTCTGTGCCCCCTGTACTGTCTGTCTGTGCCCCCTGTACTGTCTGTCTGTGCCCCCTGTACTGTCTGTCTGTGCCCCCTGTACTGTCTGTGCCCCCTGTACTGTCTGTCTGTGCCCCCTGTACTGTCTGTGCCCCCTGTACTGTCTGTGCCCCCTGTACTGTCTGTCTGTGCCCCCTGTACTGTCTTTTCCCTCTGTACTGTCTGTCTGTGCCCCCTGTACTGTCTTTCCCCTCTGTACTGTCTGTCTGTGCCCCCTGTACTGTCTATTCCCTCTGTACTGTCTGTCTGTGCCCCCTGTACTGTGTCTGTGCCCCCTGTACTGTCTTTCCCCTCTGTACTGTCTGTCTGTGCCCCCTGTACTGTCTATTCCCTCTGTACTGCCTGTCTGTGCCCCCTGTACTGTCTTTTCCCTCTGTACTGTCTGTCTGTGCCCCCTGTACTGTCTATTCCCTCTGTACTGTCTGTCTGTGCCCCCTGTACTGTCTATTCCCTCTGTACTGTCTGCCTGTGCCCCCTGTACTGTCTATTCCCTCTGTACTGTCTGTCTGTGCCCCCTGTACTGTCTTTTCCCTCTGTACTGTCTGTCTGTGCCGTGTGCCCCCTGTACTGTCTTTTCCCTCTGTACTGTCTGTCTGTGCCCCCTGTACTGTCTGTGCTGCCTGTACTGTCTGTCTGTGCCCCCTGTACTGTCTGTGCCCCCTGTACTGTCTGTCTGTGCCCCCTGTACTGTCTTTCCCCTCTGAACTGTCTGTCTGTGCCCCCTGTACTGTCTGTCTGTGCCCCCTGTACTGTCTGTGCCCCCTGTACTGTCTGTCTGTGCCCCCTGTACTGTCTGTCTGTGCCCCCTGTACTGTCTTTCCCCTCTGTACTGTCTGTCTGTGCCCCCTGTACTGTCTTTTCCCTCTGTACTGTCTGTCTGTGCCCCCTGTACTGTCTTTTCCCTCTGTACTGTCTGTCTGTGCCCCCTGTACTGTCTTTTCCCTCTGTACTGTCTGTCTGTGCCCCCTGTACTGTCTTTTCCCTCTGTACTGTCTGTCTGTGCCCCCTGTACTGTCTTTTCCCTCTGTACTGTCTGTCTGTGCCCCCTGTACTGTCTTTTCCCTCTGTACTGTCTGTCTGTGCCCCCTGTACTGTCTTTTCCCTCTGTACTGTCTGTCTGTGCCCCCTGTACTGTCTTTTCCCTCTGTACTGCCTGTCAGTGCCCCCTGTACTGTCTTTCCCCTCTGTACTGTCTGTCTGTGCCCCCTGTACTGTCTTTCCCCTCTGTACTGTCTGTCTGTGCCCCCTGTACTGTCTGTGCCCCCTGTACTGTCTGTCTGTGCCCCCTGTACTGTCTGTCTGTGCCCCCTGTACTGTCTGTCTGTGCCCCCTGTACTGTCTGTGCCCCCTGTACTGTCTGTCTGTGCCCCCTGTACTGTCTGTCTGTGCCCCCTGTACTGTCTGTCTGTGCCCCCTGTACTGTCTGTGCCCCCTGTACTGTCTGTCTGTGCCCCCTGTACTGTCTGTGCCCCCTGTACTGTCTGTGCCCCCTGTACTGTCTGTCTGTGCCCCCTGTACTGTCTTTTCCCTCTGTACTGTCTGTCTGTGCCCCCTGTACTGTCTTTCCCCTCTGTACTGTCTGTCTGTGCCCCCTGTACTGTCTTTTCCCTCTGTACTGCCTGCCTGTGCCCCCTGTACTGTCTTTTCCCTCTGTACTGCCTGCCTGTGCCCCCTGTACTGTCTTTCCCCTCTGTACTGTCTGTCTGTGCCCCCTGTACTGTCTTTTCCCTCTGTACTGTCTGTCTGTGCCCCCTGTACTGTCTTTCCCCTCTGTACTGTCTGTCTGTGCCCCCTGTACTGTCTGTCTGTGCCCCCTGTACTGTCTTTTCCCCCTGTATTGTCTTTGCCCCCTGTACTGTCTGTCTGTGCCCCCTGTACTGTCTTTTCCCCCTGTACTGTCTTTGCCCCCTGTACTGTCTGTCTGTGCCCCCTGTACTGTCTGTCTGTGCCCCCTGTACTGTCTGTTCCCCCTGTACTGTCTTTACCCTCTGTACTGTCTGTCTGTGCCCCCTGTACTGTCTTTTCCCTCTGTACTGTCTGTCTGTGCCCCCTGTACTGTCTTTCCCCTCTGTACTGTCTGTCTGTGCCCCCTGTACTGTCTGTGCCCCCTGTACTGTCTGTCTGTGCCCCCTGTACTGTCTGTCTGTGCCCCCTGTACTGTCTTTTCCCTCTGTACTGTCTGTCTGTGCCCCCTGTACTGTCTTTCCCCTCTGTACTGTCTGTCTGTGCCCCCTGTACTGTCTGTGCCCCCTGTACTGTCTGTCTGTGCCCCCTGTACTGTCTTTTCCCTCTGTACTGTCTGTCTGTGCCCCCTGTACTGTCTTTCCCCTCTGTACTGTCTGTCTGTGCCCCCTGTACTGTCTTTCCCCTCTGTACTGTCTGTCTGTGCCCCCTGTACTGTCTTTGCCCCCTGTACTGTCTGTCTGTGCCCCCTGTACTGTCTTTACCCTCTGTACTGTCTGTCTGTGCCCCCTGTACTGTCTTTTCCCTCTGTACTGTCTGTCTGTGCCCCCTGTACTGTCTATTCCCTCTGTACTGCCTGTCTGTGCCCCCTGTACTGTCTGTCTGTGCCCCCTGTGCTGTCTTTTCCCTCTGTACTGCCTGTCTGTGCCCCCTGTACTGTCTGTCTGTGCCCCCTGTACTGTCTGTGCCCCCTGTACTGTCTTTCCCCTCTGTACTGTCTGTCTGTGCCCCCTGTACTGTCTGTCTGTGCCCCCTGTACTGTCTGTGCCCCCTGTACTGTCTTTCCCCTCTGTACTGTCTGTCTGTGCCCCCTGTACTGTCTTTACCCTCTGTACTGTCTGTCTGTGCCCCCTGTACTGTCTTTACCCTCTGTACTGTCTGTCTGTGCCCCCTGTACTGTCTATTCCCTCTGTACTGTCTGTCTGTGCCCCCTGTACTGTCTTTTCCCTCTGTACTGTCTGTCTGTGCCCCCTGTACTGTCTGTGCTGCCTGTACTGTCTGTCTGTGCCCCCTGTACTGTCTGTGCCCCCTGTACTGTCTGTCTGTGCCCCCTGTACTTTCTTTCCCCTCTGTACTGTCTGTCTGTGCCCCCTGTACTGTCTGTCTGTGCACCCTGTACTGTCTGTGCCCCCTGTACTGTCTGTCTGTGCCCCCTGTACTGTCTGTCTGTGCCCCCTGTACTGTCTGTCTGTGCCCCCTGTACTGTCTTTTCCCTCTGTACTGTCTGTCTGTGCCCCCTGTACTGTCTTTTCCCTCTGTACTGTCTGTCTGTGCCCCCTGTACTGTCTTTTCCCTCTGTACTGTCTGTCTGTGCCCCCTGTACTGTCTTTTCCCTCTGTACTGTCTGTCTGTGCCCCCTGTACTGTCTTTTCCCTCTGTACTGTCTGTCTGTGCCCCCTGTACTTTCTTTCCCCTCTGTACTGTCTGTCTGTGCCCCCTGTACTGTCTGTCTGTGCCCCCTGTACTGTCTGTGCCCCCTGTACTGTCTGTCTGTGCCCCCTGTACTGTCTGTCTGTGCCCCCTGTACTGTCTGTCTGTGCCCCCTGTACTGTCTTTTCCCTCTGTACTGTCTGTCTGTGCCCCCTGTACTGTCTTTTCCCTCTGTACTGTCTGTCTGTGCCCCCTGTACTGTCTTTTCCCTCTGTACTGTCTGTCTGTGCCCCCTGTACTGTCTTTTCCCTCTGTACTGTCTGTCTGTGCCCCCTGTACTGTCTTTTCCCTCTGTACTGTCTGTCTGTGCCCCCTGTACTGTCTGTCTGTGCCCCCTGTACTGTCTGTCTGTGCCCCCTGTACTGTCTTTTCCCTCTGTACTGTCTGTCTGTGCCCCCTGTACTGTCTTTTCCCTCTGTACTGCCTGTCAGTGCCCCCTGTACTGTCTTTCCCCTCTGTACTGTCTGTCTTTGCCCCCTGTACTGTCTTTCCCCTCTGTACTGTCTGTCTGTGCCCCCTGTACTGTCTTTCCCCTCTGTACTGTCTGTCTGTGCCCCCTGTACTGTCTGTGCCCCCTGTACTGTCTGTCTGTGCCCCCTGTACTGTCTGTCTGTGCCCCCTGTACTGTCTGTCTGTGCCCCCTGTACTGTCTGTGCCCCCTGTACTGTCTGTCTGTGCCCCCTGTACTGTCTGTCTGTGCCCCCTGTACTGTCTGTCTGTGCCCCCTGTACTGTCTGTGCCCCCTGTACTGTCTGTCTGTGCCCCCTGTACTGTCTGTGCCCCCTGTACTGTCTGTGCCCCCTGTACTGTCTGTCTGTGCCCCCTGTACTGTCTTTTCCCTCTGTACTGTCTGTCTGTGCCCCCTGTACTGTCTTTCCCCTCTGTACTGTCTTTCTGTGCCCCCTGTACTGTCTATTCCCTCTGTACTGTCTGTCTGTGCCCCCTGTACTGTCTTTTCCCTCTGTACTGCCTGTCTGTGCCCCCTGTACTGTCTATTCCCTCTGTACTGTCTGTCTGTGCCCCCTGTACTGTGTCTGTGCCCCCTGTACTGTCTTTCCCCTCTGTACTGTCTGTCTGTGCCCCCTGTACTGTCTATTCCCTCTGTACTGCCTGTCTGTGCCCCCTGTACTGTCTTTTCCCTCTGTACTGTCTGTCTGTGCCCCCTGTACTGTCTATTCCCTCTGTACTGTCTGTCTGTGCCCCCTGTACTGTCTATTCCCTCTGTACTGTCTGCCTGTGCCCACTGTACTGTCTATTCCCTCTGTACTGTCTGTCTGTGCCCCCTGTACTGTCTTTTCCCTCTGTACTGTCTGTCTGTGCCGTGTGCCCCCTGTACTGTCTTTTCCCTCTGTACTGTCTGTCTGTGCCCCCTGTACTGTCTGTGCTGCCTGTACTGTCTGTCTGTGCCCCCTGTACTGTCTGTGCCCCCTGTACTGTCTGTCTGTGCCCCCTGTACTGTCTTTCCCCTCTGTACTGTCTGTCTGTGCCCCCTGTACTGTCTGTCTGTGCCCCCTGTACTGTCTGTGCCCCCTGTACTGTCTGTCTGTGCCCCCTGTACTGTCTGTCTGTGCCCCCTGTACATTCTTTCCCCTCTGTACTGTCTGTCTGTGCCCCCTGTACTGTATTTTCCCTCTGTACTGTCTGTCTGTGCCCCCTGTACTGTCTTTTCCCTCTGTACTGTCTGTCTGTGCCCCCTGTACTGTCTTTTCCCTCTGTACTGTCTGTCTGTGCCCCCTGTACTGTCTTTTCCCTCTGTACTGTCTGTCTGTGCCCCCTGTACTGTCTTTTCCCTCTGTACTGTCTGTCTGTGCCCCCTGTACTGTCTTTTCCCTCTGTACTGTCTGTCTGTGCCCCCTGTACTGTCTTTTCCCTCTGTACTGTCTGTCTGTGCCCCCTGTACTGTCTTTTCCCTCTGTACTGCCTGTCAGTGCCCCCTGTACTGTCTTTCCCCTCTGTACTGTCTGTCTGTGCCCCCTGTACTGTCTTTCCCCTCTGTACTGTCTGTCTGTGCCCCCTGTACTGTCTGTGCCCCCTGTACTGTCTGTCTGTGCCCCCTGTACTGTCTGTCTGTGCCCCCTGTACTGTCTGTCTGTGCCCCCTGTACTGTCTGTGCCCCCTGTACTGTCTGTCTGTGCCCCCTGTACTGTCTGTCTGTGCCCCCTGTACTGTCTGTCTGTGCCCCCTGTACTGTCTGTGCCCCCTGTACTGTCTGTCTTTGCCCCCTGTACTGTCTGTGCCCCCTGTACTGTCTGTGCCCCCTGTACTGTCTGTCTGTGCCCCCTGTACTGTCTTTTCCCTCTGTACTGTCTGTCTGTGCCCCCTGTACTGTCTTTCCCCTCTGTACTGTCTGTCTGTGCCCCCTGTACTGTCTTTTCCCTCTGTACTGCCTGCCTGTGCCCCCTGTACTGTCTTTTCCCTCTGTACTGCCTGCCTGTGCCCCCTGTACTGTCTTTCCCCTCTGTACTGTCTGTCTGTGCCCCCTGTACTGTCTTTTCCCTCTGTACTGTCTGTCTGTGCCCCCTGTACTGTCTTTCCCCTCTGTACTGTCTGTCTGTGCCCCCTGTACTGTCTGTCTGTGCCCCCTGTATTGTCTTTTCCCCCTGTATTGTCTTTGCCCCCTGTACTGTCTGTCTGTGCCCCCTGTACTGTCTTTTCCCCCTGTACTGTCTTTGCCCCCTGTACTGTCTGTCTGTGCCCCCTGTACTGTCTGTCTGTGCCCCCTGTACTGTCTGTGCCCCCTGTACTGTCTTTACCCTCTGTACTGTCTGTCTGTGCCCCCTGTACTGTCTTTTCCCTCTGTACTGTCTGTCTGTGCCCCCTGTACTGTCTTTCCCCTCTGTACTGTCTGTCTGTGCCCCCTGTACTGTCTGTGCCCCCTGTACTGTCTGTCTGTGCCCCCTGTACTGTCTTTTCCCTCTGTACTGTCTGTCTGTGCCCCCTGTACTGTCTTTCCCCTCTGTACTGTCTGTCTGTGCCCCCTGTACTGTCTTTCCCCTCTGTACTGTCTGTCTGTGCCCCCTGTACTGTCTTTGCCCCCTGTACTGTCTGTCTGTGCCCCCTGTACTGTCTTTACCCTCTGTACTGTCTGTCTGTGCCCCCTGTACTGTCTTTTCCCTCTGTACTGTCTGTCTGTGCCCCCTGTGCTGTCTTTTCCCTCTGTACTGTCTGTCTGTGCCCCCTGTACTGTCTATTCCCTCTGTACTGCCTGTCTGTGCCCCCTGTACTGTCTGTCTGTGCCCCCTGTGCTGTCTTTTCCCTCTGTACTGCCTGTCTGTGCCCCCTGTACTGTCTGTCTGTGCCCCCTGTACTGTCTGTGCCCCCTGTACTGTCTTTCCCCTCTGTACTGTCTGTCTGTGCCCCCTGTACTGTCTGTCTGTGCCCCCTGTACTGTCTGTGCCCCCTGTACTGTCTTTCCCCTCTGTACTGTCTGTCTGTGCCCCCTGTACTGTCTTTACCCTCTGTACTGTCTGTCTGTGCCCCCTGTACTGTCTTTACCCTCTGTACTGTCTGTCTGTGCCCCCTGTACTGTCTTTTCCCCCTGTACTGTCTGTCTGTGCCCCCTGTACTGTCTTTGCCCCCTGTACTGTCTGTCTGTGCCCCCTGTACTGTCTTTCCCCTCTGTACTGTCTGTCTGTGCCCCCTGTACTGTCTGTGCCCCCTGTACTGTCTGTCTGTGCCCCCTGTACTGTCTGTCTGTGCCCCCTGTACTGTCTGTCTGTGCCCCCTGTACTGTCTGTGCCCCCTGTACTGTCTGTCTGTGCCCCCTGTACTGTCTGTCTGTGCCCCCTGTACTGTCTGTCTGTGCCCCCTGTACTGTCTGTGCCCCCTGTACTGTCTGTCTGTGCCCCCTGTACTGTCTGTGCCCCCTGTACTGTCAGTTCCCCCTGTACTGTCTGTCTGTGCCCCCTGTACTGTCTTTTCCCTCTGTACTGTCTGTCTGTGCCCCCTGTACTGTCTTTCCCCTCTGTACTGTCTGTCTGTGCCCCCTGTACTGTCTTTTCCCTCTGTACTGCCTGCCTGTGCCCCCTGTACTGTCTTTTCCCTCTGTACTGCCTGCCTGTGCCCCCTGTACTGTCTTTCCCCTCTGTACTGTCTGTCTGTGCCCCCTGTACTGTCTTTTCCCTCTGTACTGTCTGTCTGTGCCCCCTGTACTGTCTTTCCCCTCTGTACTGTCTGTCTGTGCCCCCTGTACTGTCTGTCTGTGCCCCCTGTACTGTCTTTTCCCCCTGTATTGTCTTTGCCCCCTGTACTGTCTGTCTGTGCCCCCTGTACTGTCTTTTCCCCCTGTACTGTCTTTGCCCCCTGTACTGTCTGTCTGTGCCCCCTGTACTGTCTGTCTGTGCCCCCTGTACTGTCTGTGCCCCCTGTACTGTCTTTACCCTCTGTACTGTCTGTCTGTGCCCCCTGTACTGTCTTTTCCCTCTGTACTGTCTGTCTGTGCCCCCTGTACTGTCTTTCCCCTCTGTACTGTCTGTCTGTGCCCCCTGTACTGTCTGTGCCCCCTGTACTGTCTGTCTGTGCCCCCTGTACTGTCTGTCTGTGCCCCCTGTACTGTCTTTTCCCTCTGTACTGTCTGTCTGTGCCCCCTGTACTGTCTTTCCCCTCTGTACTGTCTGTCTGTGCCCCCTGTACTGTCTGTGCCCCCTGTACTGTCTGTCTGTGCCCCCTGTACTGTCTTTTCCCTCTGTACTGTCTGTCTGTGCCCCCTGTACTGTCTTTCCCCTCTGTACTGTCTGTCTGTGCCCCCTGTACTGTCTTTCCCCTCTTTACTGTCTGTCTGTGC
The DNA here is from genome assembly GCF_029499605.1 of Hyla sarda. NCBI lineage: Eukaryota > Metazoa > Chordata > Amphibia > Anura > Hylidae > Hyla > Hyla sarda. Next base: position 445,230,454 of record NC_079191.1, on the reverse strand, counting down.
CCCCTGTACTGTCTTTGCCCCCTGTACTGTCTGTCTGTGCCCCCTGTACTGTCTTTACCCTCTGTACTGTCTGTCTGTGCCCCCTGTACTGTCTTTTCCCTCTGTACTGTCTGTCTGTGCCCCCTGTGCTGTCTTTTCCCTCTGTACTGTCTGTCTGTGCCCCCTGTACTGTCTATTCCCTCTGTACTGCCTGTCTGTGCCCCCTGTACTGTCTGTCTGTGCCCCCTGTGCTGTCTTTTCCCTCTGTACTGCCTGTCTGTGCCCCCTGTACTGTCTGTCTGTGCCCCCTGTACTGTCTGTGCCCCCTGTACTGTCTTTCCCCTCTGTACTGTCTGTCTGTGCCCCCTGTACTGTCTGTCTGTGCCCCCTGTACTGTCTGTGCCCCCTGTACTGTCTTTCCCCTCTGTACTGTCTGTCTGTGCCCCCTGTACTGTCTTTACCCTCTGTACTGTCTGTCTGTGCCCCCTGTACTGTCTTTACCCTCTGTACTGTCTGTCTGTGCCCCCTGTACTGTCTTTTCCCCCTGTACTGTCTGTCTGTGCCCCCTGTACTGTCTTTGCCCCCTGTACTGTCTGTCTGTGCCCCCTGTACTGTCTTTACCCTCTGTACTGTCTGTCTGTGCCCCCTGTACTGTCTTTTCCCCCTGTACTGTCTGTCTGTGCCCCCTGTACTGTCTTTTCCCTCTGTACTGCCTGTCTGTGCCCCCTGTACTGTCTTTCCCCCCTGTACTGCCTGTCTGTGCCCCCTGTACTGTGTCTGTGTCCCCTGTACTGTCTTTCCCCTCTGTACTGCCTGTCAGTGCCCCCTGTACTGTCTGTCTGTGCCCCCTGTACTGTCTTTTCCCTCTGTACTGTCTGTCTGTGCCCCCTGTACTGTCTGTGCCCCCTGTACTGTCTGTCTGTGCCCCCTGTACTGTCTATTCCCTCTGTACTGCCTGTCTGTGCCCCCTGTACTGTCTGTCTGTGCCCCCTGTGCTGTCTTTTCCCTCTGTACTGCCTGTCTGTGCCCCCTGTACTGTCTGTCTGTGCCCCCTGTACTGTCTGTGCCCCCTGTACTGTCTTTCCCCTCTGTACTGTCTGTCTGTGCCCCCTGTACTGTCTGTCTGTGCCCCCTGTACTGTCTGTGCCCCCTGTACTGTCTTTCCCCTCTGTACTGTCTGTCTGTGCCCCCTGTACTGTCTTTACCCTCTGTACTGTCTGTCTGTGCCCCCTGTACTGTCTTTACCCTCTGTACTGTCTGTCTGTGCCCCCTGTACTGTCTTTTCCCCCTGTACTGTCTGTCTGTGCCCCCTGTACTGTCTTTGCCCCCTGTACTGTCTGTCTGTGCCCCCTGTACTGTCTTTACCCTCTGTACTGTCTGTCTGTGCCCCCTGTACTGTCTTTTCCCCCTGTACTGTCTGTCTGTGCCCCCTGTACTGTCTTTTCCCTCTGTACTGCCTGTCTGTGCCTCCTGTACTGTCTTTCCCCCCTGTACTGCCTGTCTGTGCCCCCTGTACTGTGTCTGTGTCCCCTGTACTGTCTTTCCCCTCTGTACTGCCTGTCAGTGCCCCCTGTACTGTCTGTCTGTGCCCCCTGTACTGTCTTTTCCCTCTGTACTGTCTGTCTGTGCCCCCTGTACTGTCTGTGCCCCCTGTACTGTCTGTCTGTGCCCCCTGTACTGTCTGTGCCCCCTGTACTGTCTGTCTGTGCCCCCTGTACTGTCTGTCTGTGCCCCCTGTACTGTCTTTCCCCTTTTTACTGTCTGTCTGTGCCCCCTGTACTGTCTGTGCCCCCTGTACTGTCTGTCTGTGCCCCCTGTACTGTCTGTGCCCCCTGTACTGTCTGTCTGTGCCCCCTGTACTGTCTTTCCCCTCTGTACTGTCTGTCTGTGCCCCCTGTACTGTCTGTGCCCCCTGTACTGTCTGTCTGTGCCCCCTGTACTGTCTTTCCCCTCTGTTCTGTCTGTCTGTGCCCCCTGTACTGTCTGTCTGTGCCCCCTGTACTGTCTTTTCCCTCTGTACTGTCTGTCTGTGCCCCCTGTACTGTCTTTTCCCTCTGTACTGTCTGTCTGTGCCCCCTGTACTGTCTTTTCCCTCTGTACTGTCTGTCTGTGCCCCCTGTACTGTCTTTTCCCTCTGTACTGTCTGTCTGTGCCCCCTGTACTGTCTTTTCCCTCTGTACTGTCTGTCTGTGCCCCCTGTACTGTCTTTTCCCTCTGTACTGCCTGTCAGTGCCCCCTGTACTGTCTTTCCCCTCTGTACTGTCTGTCTGTGCCCCCTGTACTGTCTTTCCCCTCTGTACTGTCTGTCTGTGCCCCCTGTACTGTCTGTGCCCCCTGTACTGTCTGTCTGTGCCCCCTGTACTGTCTGTCTGTGCCCCCTGTACTGTCTGTCTGTGCCCCCTGTATTGTCTGTGCCCCCTGTACTGTCTGTGCCCCCTGTACTGTCTGTGCCCCCTGTACTGTCTGTCTGTGCCCCCTGTACTGTCTTTTCCCTCTGTACTGTCTGTCTGTGCCCCCTGTACTGTCTTTTCCCTCTGTACTGCCTGCCTGTGCCCCCTGTACTGTCTTTTCCCTCTGTACTGCCTGCCTGTGCCCCCTGTACTGTCTTTCCCCTCTGTACTGTCTGTCTGTGCCCCCTGTACTGTCTTTTCCCTCTGTACTGTCTGTCTGTGCCCCCTGTACTGTCTTTCCCCTCTGTACTGTCTGTCTGTGCCCCCTGTACTGTCTGTCTGTGCCCCCTGTACTGTCTGTCCCCCCTGTACTGTCTTTGTCCCCTGTACTGTCTGTCTGTGCCCCCTGTACTGTCTTTTCCCCCTGTACTGTCTTTGCCCCCTGTACTGTCTGTCTGTGCCCCCTGTACTGTCTGTCTGTGCCCCCTGTACTGTCTGTGCCCCCTGTACTGTCTTTACCCTCTGTACTGTCTGTCTGTGCCCCCTGTACTGTCTTTTCCCTCTGTACTGTCTGTCTGTGCCCCCTGTACTGTCTTTCCCCTCTGAACTGTCTGTCTGTGCCCCCTGTACTGTCTGTGCCCCCTGTACTGTCTGTCTGTGCCCCCTGTACTGTCTGTCTGTGCCCCCTGTACTGTCTTTTCCCTCTGTACTGTCTGTCTGTGCCCCCTGTACTGTCTTTCCCCTCTGTACTGTCTGTCTGTGCCCCCTGTACTGTCTGTGCCCCCTGTACTGTCTGTCTGTGCCCCTGTACTGTCTGTCTGTGCCCCCTGTACTGTCTTTTCCCTCTGTACTGTCTGTCTGTGCCCCCTGTACTGTCTTTTCCCTCTGTACTGTCTGTCTGTGCCCCCTGTACTGTCTTTCCCCTCTGTACTGTCTGTCTGTGCCCCCTGTACTGTCTTTCCCCTCTGTACTGTCTGTCTGTGCCCCCTGTACTGTCTTTGCCCCCTGTACTGTCTGTCTGTGCCCCCTGTACTGTCTTTACCCTCTGTACTGTCTGTCTGTGCCCCCTGTACTGTCTTTTCCCTCTGTACTGTCTGTCTGTGCCCCCTGTACTGTCTATTCCCTCTGTACTGTCTGTCTGTGCCCCCTGTACTGTCTTTTCCCTCTGTACTGTCTGTCTGTGCCCCCTGTACTGTCTTTTCCCTCTGTACTGTCTGTCTGTGCCCCCTGTACTGTCTTTCCCCTCTGTACTGTCTGTCTGTGCCCCCTGTGCTGTCTTTTCCCTCTGTACTGCCTGTCTGTGCCCCCTGTACTGTCTGTCTGTGCCCCCTGTACTGTCTGTGCCCCCTGTACTGTCTTTCCCCTCTGTACTGTCTGTCTGTGCCCCCTGTACTGTCTTTCCCCTCTGTACTGTCTGTCTGTGCCCCCTGTACTGTCTGTGCCCCCTGTACTGTCTGTCTGTGCCCCCTGTACTGTCTGTCTGTGCCCCCTGTACTGTCTGTCTGTGCCCCCTGTACTGTCTGTGCCCCCTGTACTGTCTGTCTGTGCCCCTGTACTGTCTGTCTGTGCCCCCTGTACTGTCTGTCTGTGCCCCCTGTACTGTCTGTGCCCCCTGTACTGTCTGTCTGTGCCCCCTGTACTGTCTGTGCCCCCTGTACTGTCTGTGCCCCCTGTACTGTCTGTCTGTGCCCCCTGTACTGTCTTTTCCCTCTGTACTGTCTGCCTGTGCCCCCTGTACTGTCTTTCCCCTCTGTACTGTCTGTCTGTGCCCCCTGTACTGTCTTTTCCCTCTGTACTGCCTGCCTGTGCCCCCTGTACTGTCTTTTCCCTCTGTACTGCCTGCCTGTGCCCCCTGTACTGTCTTTCCCCTCTGTACTGTCTGTCTGTGCCCCCTGTACTGTCTTTTCCCTCTGTACTGTCTGTCTGTGCCCCCTGTACTGTCTTTCCCCTCTGTACTGTCTGTCTGTGCCCCCTGTACTGTCTGTCTGTGCCCCCTGTACTGTCTTTTCCCCCTGTATTGTCTTTGCCCCCTGTACTGTCTGTCTGTGCCCCCTGTACTGTCTTTTCCCCCTGTACTGTCTTTGCCCCCTGTACTGTCTGTCTGTGCCCCCTGTACTGTCTGTCTGTGCCCCCTGTACTGTCTGTGCCCCCTGTACTGTCTTTACCCTCTGTACTGTCTGTCTGTGCCCCCTGTACTGTCTTTTCCCTCTGTACTGTCTGTCTGTGCCCCCTGTACTGTCTTTCCCCTCTGTACTGTCTGTCTGTGCCCCCTGTACTGTCTGTGCCCCCTGTACTGTCTGTCTGTGCCCCCTGTACTGTCTGTCTGTGCCCCCTGTACTGTCTTTTCCCTCTGTACTGTCTGTCTGTGCCCCCTGTACTGTCTTTCCCCTCTGTACTGTCTGTCTGTGCCCCCTGTACTGTCTGTGCCCCCTGTACTGTCTGTCTGTGCCCCCTGTACTGTCTTTTCCCTCTGTACTGTCTGTCTGTGCCCCCTGTACTGTCTTTCCCCTCTGTACTGTCTGTCTGTGCCCCCTGTACTGTCTTTCCCCTCTGTACTGTCTGTCTGTGCCCCCTGTACTGTCTTTTCCCTCTGTACTGTCTGTCTGTGCCCCCTGTGCTGTCTTTTCCCTCTGTACTGTCTGTCTGTGCCCCCTGTACTGTCTATTCCCTCTGTACTGCCTGTCTGTGCCCCCTGTACTGTCTGTCTGTGCCCCCTGTGCTGTCTTTTCCCTCTGTACTGCCTGTCTGTGCCCCCTGTACTGTCTGTCTGTGCCCCCTGTACTGTCTGTGCCCCCTGTACTGTCTTTCCCCTCTGTACTGTCTGTCTGTGCCCCCTGTACTGTCTGTCTGTGCCCCCTGTACTGTCTGTGCCCCCTGTACTGTCTTTCCCCTCTGTACTGTCTGTCTGTGCCCCCTGTACTGTCTTTACCCTCTGTACTGTCTGTCTGTGCCCCCTGTACTGTCTTTACCCTCTGTACTGTCTGTCTGTGCCCCCTGTACTGTCTTTTCCCCCTGTACTGTCTGTCTGTGCCCCCTGTACTGTCTTTGCCCCCTGTACTGTCTGTCTGTGCCCCCTGTACTGTCTTTACCCTCTGTACTGTCTGTCTGTGCCCCCTGTACTGTCTTTTCCCCCTGTACTGTCTGTCTGTGCCCCCTGTACTGTCTTTTCCCTCTGTACTGCCTGTCTGTGCCCCCTGTACTGTCTTTCCCCCCTGTACTGCCTGTCTGTGCCCCCTGTACTGTGTCTGTGTCCCCTGTACTGTCTTTCCCCTCTGTACTGCCTGTCAGTGCCCCCTGTACTGTCTGTCTGTGCCCCCTGTACTGTCTTTTCCCTCTGTACTGTCTGTCTGTGCCCCCTGTACTGTCTGTGCCCCCTGTACTGTCTGTCTGTGCCCCCTGTACTGTCTGTGCCCCCTGTACTGTCTGTCTGTGCCCCCTGTACTGTCTGTCTCTGCCCCCTGTACTGTCTTTCCCCTTTTTACTGTCTGTCTGTGCCCCCTGTACTGTCTGTGCCCCCTGTACTGTCTGTCTGTGCCCCCTGTACTGTCTGTGCCCCCTGTACTGTCTGTCTGTGCCCCCTGTACTGTCTTTCCCCTCTGTACTGTCTGTCTGTGCCCCCTGTACTGTCTGTGCCCCCTGTACTGTCTGTCTGTGCCCCCTGTACTGTCTTTTCCCCTCTGTTCTGTCTGTCTGTGCCCCCTGTACTGTCTGTCTGTGCCCCCTGTACTGTCTTTTCCCTCTGTACTGTCTGTCTGTGCCCCCTGTACTGTCTTTTCCCTCTGTACTGTCTGTCTGTGCCCCCTGTACTGTCTGTGCCCCCTGTACTGTCTGTCTGTGCCCCCTGTACTGTCTGTCTGTGCCCCCTGTACTGTCTGTGCCCCCTGTACTGTCTGTGCCCCCTGTACTGTCTGTGCCCCCTGTACTGTCTGTCTGTGCCCCCTGTACTGTCTTTTCCCTCTGTACTGTCTGTCTGTGCCCCCTGTACTGTCTTTTCCCTCTGTACTGCCTGCCTGTGCCCCCTGTACTGTCTTTTCCCTCTGTACTGCCTGCCTGTGCCCCCTGTACTGTCTTTCCCCTCTGTACTGTCTGTCTGTGCCCCCTGTACTGTCTTTTCCCTCTGTACTGTCTGTCTGTGCCCCCTGTACTGTCTTTCCCCTCTGTACTGTCTGTCTGTGCCCCCTGTACTGTCTGTCTGTGCCCCCTGTACTGTCTGTCCCCCCTGTACTGTCTTTGTCCCCTGTACTGTCTGTCTGTGCCCCCTGTACTGTCTTTTCCCCCTGTACTGTCTTTGCCCCCTGTACTGTCTGTCTGTGCCCCCTGTACTGTCTGTCTGTGCCCCCTGTACTGTCTGTGCCCCCTGTACTGTCTTTACCCTCTGTACTGTCTGTCTGTGCCCCCTGTACTGTCTTTTCCCTCTGTACTGTCTGTCTGTGCCCCCTGTACTGTCTTTCCCCTCTGAACTGTCTGTCTGTGCCCCCTGTACTGTCTGTGCCCCCTGTACTGTCTGTCTGTGCCCCCTGTACTGTCTGTCTGTGCCCCCTGTACTGTCTTTTCCCTCTGTACTGTCTGTCTGTGCCCCCTGTACTGTCTTTCCCCTCTGTACTGTCTGTCTGTGCCCCCTGTACTGTCTTTTCCCTCTGTACTGTCTGTCTGTGCCCCCTGTACTGTCTTTTCCCTCTGTACTGTCTGTCTGTGCCCCCTGTACTGTCTTTCCCCTCTGTACTGTCTGTCTGTGCCCCCTGTACTGTCTTTCCCCTCTGTACTGTCTGTCTGTGCCCCCTGTACTGTCTTTGCCCCCTGTACTGTCTGTCTGTGCCCCCTGTACTGTCTTTACCCTCTGTACTGTCTGTCTGTGCCCCCTGTACTGTCTTTTCCCTCTGTACTGTCTGTCTGTGCCCCCTGTACTGTCTATTCCCTCTGTACTGTCTGTCTGTGCCCCCTGTACTGTCTTTTCCCTCTGTACTGTCTGTCTGTGCCCCCTGTACTGTCTTTTCCCTCTGTACTGTCTGTCTGTGCCCCCTGTACTGTCTTTACCCTCTGTACTGTCTGTCTGTGCCCCCTGTGCTGTCTTTTCCCTCTGTACTGTCTGTCTGTGCCCCCTGTACTGTCTATTCCCTCTGTACTGCCTGTCTGTGCCCCCTGTACTGTCTTTCCCCTCTGTACTGTCTGTCTGTGCCCCCTGTGCTGTCTTTTCCCTCTGTACTGCCTGTCTGTGCCCCCTGTACTGTCTGTCTGTGCCCCCTGTACTGTCTGTGCCCCCTGTACTGTCTTTCCCCTCTGTACTGTCTGTCTGTGCCCCCTGTACTGTCTTTCCCCTCTGTACTGTCTGTCTGTGCCCCCTGTACTGTCTGTGCCCCCTGTACTGTCTGTCTGTGCCCCCTGTACTGTCTGTCTGTGCCCCCTGTACTGTCTGTCTGTGCCCCCTGTACTGTCTGTGCCCCCTGTACTGTCTGTCTGTGCCCCCTGTACTGTCTGTCTGTGCCCCCTGTACTGTCTGTCTGTGCCCCCTGTACTGTCTGTGCCCCCTGTACTGTCTGTCTGTGCCCCCTGTACTGTCTGTGCCCCCTGTACTGTCTGTGCCCCCTGTACTGTCTGTCTGTGCCCCCTGTACTGTCTTTTCCCTCTGTACTGTCTGTCTGTGCCCCCTGTACTGTCTTTCCCCTCTGTACTGTCTATCTGTGCCCCCTGTACTGTCTTTTCCCTCTGTACTGCCTGCCTGTGCCCCCTGTACTGTCTTTTCCCTCTGTACTGCCTGCCTGTGCCCCCTGTACTGTCTTTCCCCTCTGTACTGTCTGTCTGTGCCCCCTGTACTGTCTTTTCCCTCTGTACTGTCTGTCTGTGCCCCCTGTACTGTCTTTCCCCTCTGTACTGTCTGTCTGTGCCCCCTGTACTGTCTGTCTGTGCCCCCTGTACTGTCTTTTCCCCCTGTATTGTCTTTGCCCCCTGTACTGTCTGTCTGTGCCCCCTGTACTGTCTTTTCCCCCTGTACTGTCTTTGCCCCCTGTACTGTCTGTCTGTGCCCCCTGTACTGTCTGTCTGTGCCCCCTGTACTGTCTGTGCCCCCTGTACTGTCTTTACCCTCTGTACTGTCTGTCTGTGCCCCCTGTACTGTCTTTCCCCTCTGTACTGTCTGTCTGTGCCCCCTGTACTGTCTGTGCCCCCTGTACTGTCTGTCTGTGCCCCCTGTACTGTCTGTCTGTGCCCCCTGTACTGTCTTGTCCCTCTGTACTGTCTGTCTGTGCCCCCTGTACTGTCTTTCCCCTCTGTACTGTCTGTCTGTGCCCCCTGTACTGTCTGTGCCCCCTGTACTGTCTGTCTGTGCCCCCTGTACTGTCTTTTCCCTCTGTACTGTCTGTCTGTGCCCCCTGTACTGTCTTTCCCCTCTGTACTGTCTGTCTGTGCCCCCTGTACTGTCTTTCCCCTCTGTACTGTCTGTCTGTGCCCCCTGTACTGTCTTTGCCCCCTGTACTGTCTGTCTGTGCCCCCTGTACTGTCTTTACCCTCTGTACTGTCTGTCTGTGCCCCCTGTACTGTCTTTTCCCTCTGTACTGTCTGTCTGTGCCCCCTGTGCTGTCTTTTCCCTCTGTACTGTCTGTCTGTGCCCCCTGTACTGTCTATTCCCTCTGTACTGCCTGTCTGTGCCCCCTGTACTGTCTGTCTGTGCCCCCTGTGCTGTCTTTTCCCTCTGTACTGCCTGTCTGTGCCCCCTGTACTGTCTGTCTGTGCCCCCTGTACTGTCTGTGCCCCCTGTACTGTCTTTCCCCTCTGTACTGTCTGTCTGTGCCCCCTGTACTGTCTGTCTGTGCCCCCTGTACTGTCTGTGCCCCCTGTACTGTCTTTCCCCTCTGTACTGTCTGTCTGTGCCCCCTGTACTGTCTTTACCCTCTGTACTGTCTGTCTGTGCCCCCTGTACTGTCTTTACCCTCTGTACTGTCTGTCTGTGCCCCCTGTACTGTCTTTTCCCCCTGTACTGTCTGTCTGTGCCCCCTGTACTGTCTTTGCCCCCTGTACTGTCTGTCTGTGCCCCCTGTACTGTCTTTACCCTCTGTACTGTCTGTCTGTGCCCCCTGTACTGTCTTTTCCCCCTGTACTGTCTGTCTGTGCCCCCTGTACTGTCTTTTCCCTCTGTACTGCTTGTCTGTGCCCCCTGTACTGTCTTTCCCCCCTGTACTGCCTGTCTGTGCCCCCTGTACTGTGTCTGTGTCCCCTGTACTGTCTTTCCCCTCTGTACTGCCTGTCAGTGCCCCCTGTACTGTCTGTCTGTGCCCCCTGTACTGTCTTTTCCCTCTGTACTGTCTGTCTGTGCCCCCTGTACTGTCTGTGCCCCCTGTACTGTCTGTCTGTGCCCCCTGTACTGTCTGTGCCCCCTGTACTGTCTGTCTGTGCCCCCTGTACTGTCTGTCTGTGCCCCCTGTACTGTCTTTCCCCTTTTTACTGTCTGTCTGTGCCCCCTGTACTGTCTGTGCCCCCTGTACTGTCTGTCTGTGCCCCCTGTACTGTCTGTGCCCCCTGTACTGTCTGTCTGTGCCCCCTGTACTGTCTTTCCCCTCTGTACTGTCTGTCTGTGCCCCCTGTACTGTCTGTGCCCCCTGTACTGTCTGTCTGTGCCCCCTGTACTGTCTTTCCCCTCTGTTCTGTCTGTCTGTGCCCCCTGTACTGTCTGTCTGTGCCCCCTGTACTGTCTGTCTGTGCCCCCTGTACTGTCTTTTCCCTCTGTACTGTCTGTCTGTGCCCCCTGTACTGTCTTTTCCCTCTGTACTGTCTGCCTGTGCCCCCTGTACTGTCTTTTCCCTCTGTACTGCCTGTCAGTGCCCCCTGTACTGTCTTTCCCCTCTGTACTGTCTGTCTGTGCCCCCTGTACTGTCTTTCCCCTCTGTACTGTCTGTCTGTGCCCCCTGTACTGTCTGTGCCCCCTGTACTGTCTGTCTGTGCCCCCTGTACTGTCTGTCTGTGCCCCCTGTACTGTCTGTCTGTGCCCCCTGTACTGTCTGTGCCCCCTGTACTGTCTGTGCCCCCTGTACTGTCTGTGCCCCCTGTACTGTCTGTCTGTGCCCCCTGTACTGTCTTTTCCCTCTGTACTGTCTGTCTGTGCCCCCTGTACTGTCTTTTCCCTCTGTACTGCCTGCCTGTGCCCCCTGTACTGTCTTTTCCCTCTGTACTGCCTGCCTGTGCCCCCTGTACTGTCTTTCCCCTCTGTACTGTCTGTCTGTGCCCCCTGTACTGTCTTTTCCCTCTGTACTGTCTGTCTGTGCCCCCTGTACTGTCTTTCCCCTCTGTACTGTCTGTCTGTGCCCCCTGTACTGTCTGTCTGTGCCCCCTGTACTGTCTTTCCCCCCTGTACTGTCTTTGTCCCCTGTACTGTCTGTCTGTGCCCCCTGTACTGTCTTTTCCCCCTGTACTGTCTTTGCCCCCTGTACTGTCTGTCTGTGCCCCCTGTACTGTCTGTCTGTGCCCCCTGTACTGTCTGTGCCCCCTGTACTGTCTGTGCCCCCTGTACTGTCTTTACCCTCTGTACTGTCTGTCTGTGCCCCCTGTACTGTCTTTTCCCTCTGTACTGTCTGTCTGTGCCCCCTGTACTGTCTTTCCCCTCTGAACTGTCTGTCTGTGCCCCCTGTACTGTCTGTGCCCCCTGTACTGTCTGTCTGTGCCCCCTGTACTGTCTGTCTGTGCCCCCTGTACTGTCTTTTCCCTCTGTACTGTCTGTCTGTGCCCCCTGTACTGTCTTTCCCCTCTGTACTGTCTGTCTGTGCCCCCTGTACTGTCTGTGCCCCCTGTACTGTCTGTCTGTGCCCCCTGTACTGTCTGTCTGTGCCCCCTGTACTGTCTTTTCCCTCTGTACTGTCTGTCTGTGCCCCCTGTACTGTCTTTTCCCTCTGTACTGTCTGTCTGTGCCCCCTGTACTGTCTTTCCCCTCTGTACTGTCTGTCTGTGCCCCCTGTACTGTCTTTTCCCCCTGTACTGTCTGTCTGTGCCCCCTGTACTGTCTTTTCCCTCTGTACTGCCTGTCTGTGCCCCCTGTACTGTCTTTCCCCCCTGTACTGCCTGTCTGTGCCCCCTGTACTGTGTCTGTGTCCCCTGTACTGTCTTTCCCCTCTGTACTGCCTGTCAGTGCCCCCTGTACTGTCTGTCTGTGCCCCCTGTACTGTCTTTTCCCTCTGTACTGTCTGTCTGTGCCCCCTGTACTGTCTGTGCCCCCTGTACTGTCTGTCTGTGCCCCCTGTACTGTCTGTGCCCCCTGTACTGTCTGTCTGTGCCCCCTGTACTGTCTGTCTCTGCCCCCTGTACTGTCTTTCCCCTTTTTACTGTCTGTCTGTGCCCCCTGTACTGTCTGTGCCCCCTGTACTGTCTGTCTGTGCCCCCTGTACTGTCTGTGCCCCCTGTACTGTCTGTCTGTGCCCCCTGTACTGTCTTTCCCCTCTGTACTGTCTGTCTGTGCCCCCTGTACTGTCTGTGCCCCCTGTACTGTCTGTCTGTGCCCCCTGTACTGTCTTTTCCCCTCTGTTCTGTCTGTCTGTGCCCCCTGTACTGTCTGTCTGTGCCCCCTGTACTGTCTTTTCCCTCTGTACTGTCTGTCTGTGCCCCCTGTACTGTCTTTTCCCTCTGTACTGTCTGTCTGTGCCCCCTGTACTGTCTGTGCCCCCTGTACTGTCTGTCTGTGCCCCCTGTACTGTCTGTCTGTGCCCCCTGTACTGTCTGTGCCCCCTGTACTGTCTGTGCCCCCTGTACTGTCTGTGCCCCCTGTACTGTCTGTCTGTGCCCCCTGTACTGTCTTTTCCCTCTGTACTGTCTGTCTGTGCCCCCTGTACTGTCTTTTCCCTCTGTACTGCCTGCCTGTGCCCCCTGTACTGTCTTTTCCCTCTGTACTGCCTGCCTGTGCCCCCTGTACTGTCTTTCCCCTCTGTACTGTCTGTCTGTGCCCCCTGTACTGTCTTTTCCCTCTGTACTGTCTGTCTGTGCCCCCTGTACTGTCTTTCCCCTCTGTACTGTCTGTCTGTGCCCCCTGTACTGTCTGTCTGTGCCCCCTGTACTGTCTGTCCCCCCTGTACTGTCTTTGTCCCCTGTACTGTCTGTCTGTGCCCCCTGTACTGTCTTTTCCCCCTGTACTGTCTTTGCCCCCTGTACTGTCTGTCTGTGCCCCCTGTACTGTCTGTCTGTGCCCCCTGTACTGTCTGTGCCCCCTGTACTGTCTTTACCCTCTGTACTGTCTGTCTGTGCCCCCTGTACTGTCTTTTCCCTCTGTACTGTCTGTCTGTGCCCCCTGTACTGTCTTTCCCCTCTGAACTGTCTGTCTGTGCCCCCTGTACTGTCTGTGCCCCCTGTACTGTCTGTCTGTGCCCCCTGTACTGTCTGTCTGTGCCCCCTGTACTGTCTTTTCCCTCTGTACTGTCTGTCTGTGCCCCCTGTACTGTCTTTCCCCTCTGTACTGTCTGTCTGTGCCCCCTGTACTGTCTTTTCCCTCTGTACTGTCTGTCTGTGCCCCCTGTACTGTCTTTTCCCTCTGTACTGTCTGTCTGTGCCCCCTGTACTGTCTTTCCCCTCTGTACTGTCTGTCTGTGCCCCCTGTACTGTCTTTCCCCTCTGTACTGTCTGTCTGTGCCCCCTGTACTGTCTTTGCCCCCTGTACTGTCTGTCTGTGCCCCCTGTACTGTCTTTACCCTCTGTACTGTCTGTCTGTGCCCCCTGTACTGTCTTTTCCCTCTGTACTGTCTGTCTGTGCCCCCTGTACTGTCTATTCCCTCTGTACTGTCTGTCTGTGCCCCCTGTACTGTCTTTTCCCTCTGTACTGTCTGTCTGTGCCCCCTGTACTGTCTTTTCCCTCTGTACTGTCTGTCTGTGCCCCCTGTACTGTCTTTACCCTCTGTACTGTCTGTCTGTGCCCCCTGTGCTGTCTTTTCCCTCTGTACTGTCTGTCTGTGCCCCCTGTACTGTCTATTCCCTCTGTACTGCCTGTCTGTGCCCCCTGTACTGTCTTTCCCCTCTGTACTGTCTGTCTGTGCCCCCTGTGCTGTCTTTTCCCTCTGTACTGCCTGTCTGTGCCCCCTGTACTGTCTGTCTGTGCCCCCTGTACTGTCTGTGCCCCCTGTACTGTCTTTCCCCTCTGTACTGTCTGTCTGTGCCCCCTGTACTGTCTTTCCCCTCTGTACTGTCTGTCTGTGCCCCCTGTACTGTCTGTGCCCCCTGTACTGTCTGTCTGTGCCCCCTGTACTGTCTGTCTGTGCCCCCTGTACTGTCTGTCTGTGCCCCCTGTACTGTCTGTGCCCCCTGTACTGTCTGTCTGTGCCCCCTGTACTGTCTGTCTGTGCCCCCTGTACTGTCTGTCTGTGCCCCCTGTACTGTCTGTGCCCCCTGTACTGTCTGTCTGTGCCCCCTGTACTGTCTGTGCCCCCTGTACTGTCTGTGCCCCCTGTACTGTCTGTCTGTGCCCCCTGTACTGTCTTTTCCCTCTGTACTGTCTGTCTGTGCCCCCTGTACTGTCTTTCCCCTCTGTACTGTCTATCTGTGCCCCCTGTACTGTCTTTTCCCTCTGTACTGCCTGCCTGTGCCCCCTGTACTGTCTTTTCCCTCTGTACTGCCTGCCTGTGCCCCCTGTACTGTCTTTCCCCTCTGTACTGTCTGTCTGTGCCCCCTGTACTGTCTTTTCCCTCTGTACTGTCTGTCTGTGCCCCCTGTACTGTCTTTCCCCTCTGTACTGTCTGTCTGTGCCCCCTGTACTGTCTGTCTGTGCCCCCTGTACTGTCTTTTCCCCCTGTATTGTCTTTGCCCCCTGTACTGTCTGTCTGTGCCCCCTGTACTGTCTTTTCCCCCTGTACTGTCTTTGCCCCCTGTACTGTCTGTCTGTGCCCCCTGTACTGTCTGTCTGTGCCCCCTGTACTGTCTGTGCCCCCTGTACTGTCTTTACCCTCTGTACTGTCTGTCTGTGCCCCCTGTACTGTCTTTCCCCTCTGTACTGTCTGTCTGTGCCCCCTGTACTGTCTGTGCCCCCTGTACTGTCTGTCTGTGCCCCCTGTACTGTCTGTCTGTGCCCCCTGTACTGTCTTGTCCCTCTGTACTGTCTGTCTGTGCCCCCTGTACTGTCTTTCCCCTCTGTACTGTCTGTCTGTGCCCCCTGTACTGTCTGTGCCCCCTGTACTGTCTGTCTGTGCCCCCTGTACTGTCTTTTCCCTCTGTACTGTCTGTCTGTGCCCCCTGTACTGTCTTTCCCCTCTGTACTGTCTGTCTGTGCCCCCTGTACTGTCTTTCCCCTCTGTACTGTCTGTCTGTGCCCCCTGTACTGTCTTTGCCCCCTGTACTGTCTGTCTGTGCCCCCTGTACTGTCTTTACCCTCTGTACTGTCTGTCTGTGCCCCCTGTACTGTCTTTTCCCTCTGTACTGTCTGTCTGTGCCCCCTGTGCTGTCTTTTCCCTCTGTACTGTCTGTCTGTGCCCCCTGTACTGTCTATTCCCTCTGTACTGCCTGTCTGTGCCCCCTGTACTGTCTGTCTGTGCCCCCTGTGCTGTCTTTTCCCTCTGTACTGCCTGTCTGTGCCCCCTGTACTGTCTGTCTGTGCCCCCTGTACTGTCTGTGCCCCCTGTACTGTCTTTCCCCTCTGTACTGTCTGTCTGTGCCCCCTGTACTGTCTGTCTGTGCCCCCTGTACTGTCTGTGCCCCCTGTACTGTCTTTCCCCTCTGTACTGTCTGTCTGTGCCCCCTGTACTGTCTTTACCCTCTGTACTGTCTGTCTGTGCCCCCTGTACTGTCTTTACCCTCTGTACTGTCTGTCTGTGCCCCCTGTACTGTCTTTTCCCCCTGTACTGTCTGTCTGTGCCCCCTGTACTGTCTTTGCCCCCTGTACTGTCTGTCTGTGCCCCCTGTACTGTCTTTACCCTCTGTACTGTCTGTCTGTGCCCCCTGTACTGTCTTTTCCCCCTGTACTGTCTGTCTGTGCCCCCTGTACTGTCTTTTCCCTCTGTACTGCTTGTCTGTGCCCCCTGTACTGTCTTTCCCCCCTGTACTGCCTGTCTGTGCCCCCTGTACTGTGTCTGTGTCCCCTGTACTGTCTTTCCCCTCTGTACTGCCTGTCAGTGCCCCCTGTACTGTCTGTCTGTGCCCCCTGTACTGTCTTTTCCCTCTGTACTGTCTGTCTGTGCCCCCTGTACTGTCTGTGCCCCCTGTACTGTCTGTCTGTGCCCCCTGTACTGTCTGTGCCCCCTGTACTGTCTGTCTGTGCCCCCTGTACTGTCTGTCTGTGCCCCCTGTACTGTCTTTCCCCTTTTTACTGTCTGTCTGTGCCCCCTGTACTGTCTGTGCCCCCTGTACTGTCTGTCTGTGCCCCCTGTACTGTCTGTGCCCCCTGTACTGTCTGTCTGTGCCCCCTGTACTGTCTTTCCCCTCTGTACTGTCTGTCTGTGCCCCCTGTACTGTCTGTGCCCCCTGTACTGTCTGTCTGTGCCCCCTGTACTGTCTTTCCCCTCTGTTCTGTCTGTCTGTGCCCCCTGTACTGTCTGTCTGTGCCCCCTGTACTGTCTGTCTGTGCCCCCTGTACTGTCTTTTCCCTCTGTACTGTCTGTCTGTGCCCCCTGTACTGTCTTTTCCCTCTGTACTGTCTGCCTGTGCCCCCTGTACTGTCTTTTCCCTCTGTACTGCCTGTCAGTGCCCCCTGTACTGTCTTTCCCCTCTGTACTGTCTGTCTGTGCCCCCTGTACTGTCTTTCCCCTCTGTACTGTCTGTCTGTGCCCCCTGTACTGTCTGTGCCCCCTGTACTGTCTGTCTGTGCCCCCTGTACTGTCTGTCTGTGCCCCCTGTACTGTCTGTCTGTGCCCCCTGTACTGTCTGTGCCCCCTGTACTGTCTGTGCCCCCTGTACTGTCTGTGCCCCCTGTACTGTCTGTCTGTGCCCCCTGTACTGTCTTTTCCCTCTGTACTGTCTGTCTGTGCCCCCTGTACTGTCTTTTCCCTCTGTACTGCCTGCCTGTGCCCCCTGTACTGTCTTTTCCCTCTGTACTGCCTGCCTGTGCCCCCTGTACTGTCTTTCCCCTCTGTACTGTCTGTCTGTGCCCCCTGTACTGTCTTTTCCCTCTGTACTGTCTGTCTGTGCCCCCTGTACTGTCTTTCCCCTCTGTACTGTCTGTCTGTGCCCCCTGTACTGTCTGTCTGTGCCCCCTGTACTGTCTTTCCCCCCTGTACTGTCTTTGTCCCCTGTACTGTCTGTCTGTGCCCCCTGTACTGTCTTTTCCCCCTGTACTGTCTTTGCCCCCTGTACTGTCTGTCTGTGCCCCCTGTACTGTCTGTCTGTGCCCCCTGTACTGTCTGTGCCCCCTGTACTGTCTGTGCCCCCTGTACTGTCTTTACCCTCTGTACTGTCTGTCTGTGCCCCCTGTACTGTCTTTTCCCTCTGTACTGTCTGTCTGTGCCCCCTGTACTGTCTTTCCCCTCTGAACTGTCTGTCTGTGCCCCCTGTACTGTCTGTGCCCCCTGTACTGTCTGTCTGTGCCCCCTGTACTGTCTGTCTGTGCCCCCTGTACTGTCTTTTCCCTCTGTACTGTCTGTCTGTGCCCCCTGTACTGTCTTTCCCCTCTGTACTGTCTGTCTGTGCCCCCTGTACTGTCTGTGCCCCCTGTACTGTCTGTCTGTGCCCCCTGTACTGTCTGTCTGTGCCCCCTGTACTGTCTTTTCCCTCTGTACTGTCTGTCTGTGCCCCCTGTACTGTCTTTTCCCTCTGTACTGTCTGTCTGTGCCCCCTGTACTGTCTTTCCCCTCTGTACTGTCTGTCTGTGCCCCCTGTACTGTCTTTCCCCTCTGTACTGTCTGTCTGTGCCCCCTGTACTGTCTTTGCCCCTGTACTGTCTGTCTGTGCCCCCTGTACTGTCTTTACCCTCTGTACTGTCTGTCTGTGCCCCCTGTACTGTCTTTTCCCTCTGTACTGTCTGTCTGTGCCCCCTGTACTGTCTATTCCCTCTGTACTGTCTGTCTGTGCCCCCTGTACTGTCTTTTCCCTCTGTACTGTCTGTCTGTGCCCCCTGTACTGTCTTTTCCCTCTGTACTGTCTGTCTGTGCCCCCTGTACTGTCTTTACCCTCTGTACTGTCTGTCTGTGCCCCCTGTGCTGTCTTTTCCCTCTGTACTGTCTGTCTGTGCCCCCTGTACTGTCTATTCCCTCTGTACTGCCTGTCTGTGCCCCCTGTACTGTCTTTCCCCTCTGTACTGTCTGTCTGTGCCCCCTGTGCTGTCTTTTCCCTCTGTACTGCCTGTCTGTGCCCCCTGTACTGTCTGTCTGTGCCCCCTGTACTGTCTGTGCCCCCTGTACTGTCTTTCCCCTCTGTACTGTCTGTCTGTGCCCCCTGTACTGTCTGTCTGTGCCCCCTGTACTGTCTGTGCCCCCTGTACTGTCTTTCCCCTCTGTACTGTCTGTCTGTGCCCCCTGTACTGTCTTTACCCTCTGTACTGTCTGTCTGTGCCCCCTGTACTGTCTTTACCCTCTGTACTGTCTGTCTGTGCCCCCTGTACTGTCTTTTCCCCCTGTACTGTCTGTCTGTGCCCCCTGTACTGTCTTTGCCCCCTGTACTGTCTGTCTGTGCCCCCTGTACTGTCTTTACCCTCTGTACTGTCTGTCTGTGCCCCCTGTACTGTCTTTTCCCTCTGTACTGTCTGTCTGTGCCCCCTGTGCTGTCTTTTCCCTCTGTACTGTCTGTCTGTGCCCCCTGTACTGTCTATTCCTTCTGTACTGCCTGTCTGTGCCCCCTGTACTGTCTTTCCCCTCTGTACTGTCTGTCTGTGCCCCCTGTGCTGTCTTTTCCCTCTGTACTGCCTGTCTGTGCCCCCTGTACTGTCTGTCTGTGCCCCCTGTACTGTCTGTGCCCCCTGTACTGTCTTTCCCCTCTGTACTGTCTGTCTGTGCCCCCTGTACTGTCTGTCTGTGCCCCCTGTACTGTCTGTGCCCCCTGTACTGTCTTTCCCCTCTGTACTGTCTGTCTGTGCACCCTGTACTGTCTTTACCCTCTGTACTGTCTGTCTGTGCCCCCTGTACTGTCTTTTCCCCCTGTACTGTCTGTCTGTGCCCCCTGTACTGTCTTTGCCCCCTGTACTGTCTGTCTGTGCCCCCTGTACTGTCTTTACCCTCTGTACTGTCTGTCTGTGCCCCCTGTTCTGTCTTTTCCCTCTGTACTGCCTGTCTGTGCCCCCTGTACTGTCTTTCTTCCCCTGTACTGCCTGTCTGTGCCCCCTGTACTGTGTCTGTGCCCCCTGTACTGTCTTTCCCCTCTGTACTGCCTGTCAGTGCCCCCTGTACTGTCTGTCTGTGCCCCCTGTACTGTCTTTTCCCTCTGTACTGTCTGTCTGTGCCCCCTGTACTGTCTGTGCCCCCTGTACTGTCTGTCTGTGCCCCCTGTACTGTCTTTCCCCTCTGCACTGTCTGTCTGTGCCCCCTGTACTGTCTGTCTGTGCCCCCTGTACTGTCTTTCCCCTTTTTACTGTCTGTCTGTGCCCCCTGTACTGTCTGTGCCCCCTGTACTGTCTGTCTGTGCCCCCTGTACTGTCTGTGCCCCCTGTACTGTCTGTCTGTGCCCCCTGTACTGTCTTTCCCCTCTGTACTGTCTGTCTGTGCCCCCTGTACTGTCTGTGCCCCCTGTACTGTCTGTCTGTGCCCCCTGTACTGTCTTTCCCCTCTGTTCTGTCTGTCTGTGCCCCCTGTACTGTCTGTCTGTGCCCCCTGTACTGTCTTTCCCCTCTGTACAGTCTGTCTGTGCCCCCTGTACTGTCTTTCCCCCCTGTACTGTCTGTCTGTGCCCCCTGTACTGCCTGTCTGTGCCCCCTGTGCTGTAATACTTCAGTCCCTGCACCTGTTCTCACCAGCCTAGAGTGGCATGCTGGTAATTGTTGGCCAAGTTTGGAGCGGTGGTCTGCAGGCCGAGCTCTGTGGAAGAACATCATGCAGCCCGAAACAGCTAGCTTTACATGTAAAGTGATTGAAGAATTGAATGGCACCTGCATCATATATTGCTGCATCTGTATGAACAATAGAAAAACAGAAGAAGTACTCCTCCTCCTCCTCCTCTCATGCTTTTTTTTTTTTTTTTTTGCTTGATTGACAGCCACCAGGAAGCCGAGCCCTGTTTTTAAATCTCACAGCTGAGCACAATTTGTTTACAGTGAGTGGGAAACAGGGCTCATCTTCCAACCCCTTATCACTTGAAGGGATTAGGAACGCCACTTTGACACTTGGCACCAGAGAATAAAAGCATTTTTCTATGTTATGTAAGCTCAGACAGATATATGAGAGGCACCATGTGCCTCGTCCTAACAACATCAAAGGCAGTGTTCACACCACCGAAAATCCGCAATTCTGCTTAAATTCTGTCCTGCAAAACTTGCCCCCGAATTGTTACGAAATTGTGGATTTTCAGAAGAATTTCGCCGAAAATTCTGTGCGCTCAAACCGCAAAGTCCCTTCAAAATTGAGTTCAATGGGATTCCCTCAGTTGTGCAAAATTTAAAGACAGGTCTTTAAATTCAGCGGAATGTGGAATTCCGTGACGGACGTCCATTGAAGAGGACCGCGGAATCCCATTAAACATAATGAGCGGAACATAAACATCGGCAGAATTTAATTCCAATTATATTCGATGGGATCCCGCTGTCCCGTTCACATCGCATTCTGTTTGTAGAATCTCATTGGATTTTGTGGGGCTTTGAATTTCAGCAGAATTCTCTTGAAATTCTGCCGAAATTCCACTGAAAATCCGCAATTCCCCGAAAAATTCTGCGGCAAGGTTTGCAGAACAGAATTTGAGCGGAATTGCAGATTTTTGGTCATGTGAGCCTTAGTCTGGAGCGTGAATTGCAGCTGACAGAAAGTTCTACAGATTTGTAAATTACTTCTATTTAAAGATCTCAACCCTTCCACTACTTATCAGCTGCTGTATGCTCCACAGAAAGTTGTGTAGTTATTTCCAGTCTGACCACAGTGCTCTCTGCTGACACCTTTGTCCGTGTCAGGAACTGTCCAGAGCAGGAGAGGCTTGCTATGGGGATTTGTTCCTGCTCTGGACAGTTCCTGACACGGACAGAGGTGGCAGCAGAGAGCACTGTGGTCGGACTGGAAAGAACTACGCAACTTCCTGTGGAGCACTCAGCAGCTGATAAGTACTGGAAGGATTAAGATTTCTAAATAGAAGTAATTTACAAATCTGTAGAACATTCTGGCACCAGTTGATTTGTAAACATTCCTTCTCCACCGGAGTACCCCTTTAACTAGTAGATAATAGAGACTGTTGTTCCAGTTAATGTGAGAAAACCAGGACCCATGCAGAGACTGGGATGTTTCCCAACCAGGGTATCTCCAGCTGTAGAAAAACTACAAATCCCAGCATGCCCGGACAGCCGAAGGCTGGGAATTGTAATTTTGCTCTCTGCTGACACCTCTGTCCGTGTCAGGAACTGTCCAGAGTAGGAGAGGTTTGCTATGGGGATTTGTTCCTGCTCTGGACAGTTCCTGACACGGACAGAGATGGCAGCAGAGAGCACTGTGGTCGGACTGGAAAGAACACCACAACTTCCTGTGGAGCAATCAGCAGCTTATAAGTACTGGAAGGATTAATTTACAAATCTGTAGAACTTTCTGGCACCGGTTGATTTGTAAACATTCCTTCTCCCCCGGAGTATCCCTTTAACTAGTAGATAATAGAGACTGTTGTTCCAGTTGATGTGAGAGAACCAGGACCCATTCAGAGACTGGGATGTTTTCCAACCAGGGTGCCTCCAGCTGTAGCAAAACTTCAATTCCCAGCATGCCAGGACAGCCGAAGGCTGTCCAGGCATGCTGGGAATTGTAGTTTTGCTGAGCTGGAGGCACCCTGGTTGGGAAACATCCCAGTCTCTGGATGGGTCCTGGTTCTGCTGGGAATTGTAGTTTTGCTACAGCTGGAGGCACCCTCGTTGGGAAACACTGCACTAGGTATACTGTGATATTTATTATATCTGTAGTGTCTGTGCCCTGAGGGGTCTTCCCATAATACAGACCTGGTGGTCTGGACTCACTTCCATGGTCAGGCCTAAACATGGCGGAACCACCAGGACCAGGTCAGGTATGGACGTTGTAGCAGCAAGAGATGGCTGTGGAGCCTAGGCCTCCAAACGGAGGGCCTCCAGCTGTTTCAAAACTACAACTCCCAGCATGCCCAGACAGCCAACAGTTGTAGCAGGTCCCCGATGTCTTCACGCACCTCCACGAGATGACGAATATACTGAGGTCCAGAGAGTCATTGGGGGGAGATTTATCAAAACTGGTGTAGAGGAAGGGAGGTGCGGTCGCCATAGCAACCAATCAGATCACTACTTTCATTTTTCACAGGCCTCTTTTAAAATGAAAGAAGCCATCTGATTGGTTGCTATGGGCGACCGCACCGCTCTTCCTCTACACAGGTTTGATAAATCTCCCCCTATGTCTCCAAATTGTGGGCCTCCAGCTGTTGCAGAACTACAACTCCCAGCATGTCAGCAGGTCCATTGTGTCTTCACGCAATACCACGAGAAGACGAACATATGGAGAGTCAATGGGGGAGATTTATTAAAAGCGGTGTACAGGAAGAGCGGTGCAGTTGCCCATAGCAACCAATAGGATGGCTTCTTTAATATTCCAGAATCTTTTTTAGAAATGAAAGTAGCGATCTGATTGGTTGCTATGGGCAACTGCACCATTCTTCCTCCCAAAAAATTAAACCCTCCCTCCCCCCTTCCCCGAACCAAATTCCCATTTTTTACCCATTTTAGTCAGTATTTTAGAACAGTTTGTGCAAAATCGCGGTAAAAACCTCCATAGATCCAGGAGGCATAGACGGGTGGACAAGGTGTCAGCTCGGCTCCTCATAGATCCTTGTAAGTGACTCCTGAAATAACCATCAAACTTTCTGCTCCGGCGCCCAGGACTCCTTAATGGCGCGATGAGCGGCCGTCACTCCTCTCGGGAGACGTTTTATTGCTGGTATAAGAACACGAGGATGTCGTCTCGGTTGCGCTGTGTGTACGGCGGCCTGGGTGATGAGCATTACCCGCTGTCATCTTCACTCCGAGTCAAGAGGCCCCGGGGCCCGTCACACCTGAAGGGCCTCAGATGGAGCACGTCACAAGCACTCGTCCTCTATGGGAGATGAGAGGCAATCTATAAGAAGGGGCTCTTCACCTGATTGGATTCATTACTTCTGGCGGTGGCAGGATCCCAAGTCGGTGTTAGTGCCCATAATCATCTTCTGGAAGGTTCCCAGATCCCTCCTGTTTACTGGTAATGAAATCCGACAGGAGCCGAGATCCAAGGAACAACAAGATCGACTAAAGATGGCAAAATGTCTGAACCCAACCGAGGTCATCAATGTACAGTACCCTGAGGGGCACTAACCTGCACCCCAAGTGTCATCATCCTGTACCCCAAGTGTCATCATCCTGTACCCCAAGTGTCATCCCACTGTACCCCAAGTATCATCCTACTGTACCCCAAGCGTTATTATCCTGTACCCCAAGTGTCATTATCCTGTACCCCGAGTGTCATCATCCTGTACCCCAAGCGTCATCATCCTGTACCCCAAGCGTCATCATCCTGTACCCCGAGTGTCATCATCCTGTACCCCAAGTGTCATCATCCTGTACCCCAAGTGTCATCATCCTGTACCCCAAGTGTCATCATCCTGTACCCCGAGTGTCATCATCCTGTACCCCGAGTGTCATCATCCTGTACCCCGAGTGTTATCATCCTGTACCCCAAGCGTCATCATCCTGTACCCCGAGTGTTATCATCCTGTACCCCAAGCGTCATCATCCTGTACCCCAAGTGTCATCATCCTGTACCCCGAGTGTCATCATCCTGTACCCCGAGTGTTATCATCCTGTACCCCAAGCGTCATCATCCTGTACCCCGAGTGTCATCATCCTGTACCCCAAGTGTCATCATCCTGTACCCCAAGTGTCATCATCCTGTACCCCGAGTGTCATCATCCTGTACCCCGAGTGTTATCATCCTGTACCCCGAGTGTTATCATCCTGTACCCCAAGTGTTATTATCATCCTGTACCCCAAGTGTTATTATCATCCTGTACCCCAAGCGTCATCATCCTGTACCCCAAGCGTCATTATCATCCTGTAGCCCAAGCGTTATTATCCTGTACCCCGAGTGTTATCATCCTGTACCCCGAGTGTCATCATCCTGTACCCCAAGTGTCATCCTCCTGTACCCCAAGTGTCATCCTCCTGTACCCCAAGACATCCGAGCTATATCAGTGTACACTGGTGCATGAGGCTACACAGGTGTTGAATACGAGCTGCACTCTTGCGTTGCAGAACATTGCGCTCTGTTTCTTGTTTCTATATCTCCTGTATAATCTGCCATATTGGCCCTGATATACTATTCGTGACGATGAACAAACAAGAAAGGAATAGGAACCAGCGCTGAAATATCTTCAGATTTATTGGAGGTTAAAACACAGGAAAGGATAAGCACGCAAACCAACTCACGGAGATGGTATTAACGCGTTTCAGGCCACGTGACCTTTCATCAGACCATGAACAAACACCAGTAGGTAAGCACGCACAATATGCAAAAAATAGTGCACTAAACAAACAACATAAAGAAAAATGTATCTTTATTTAAACATATTCGACCACTAAAAACAAGACAATGGGCACAATAATAAAAAGGCACCAGGACACACCCAGAAGATACGTATGAGAAATGGACCCGAAGATAATGGATACAGGAAGATATAATATGCATAAAAATAAGAAGTTACCAAAAGGCATCATGAGAAAATATTAACAACCACCTGCAATGGCAGGAAGAATAAACCATGTAGGGTGCCAGACCATACCTGCGCCAAAAAATCTAAAACCGACCAACTCTCCATTGTACTGAGAAAACCTGAAAAGAGGGTCGCTGCCAGGAAAAGGGGGCGTGGTCGCCAAAAGGGGCGTGGTCACCAAAAAAGGGGGCAAGTCCCCGACATTTTCAAAAAAATCCCAACATATTTACTAAGGTTTCTACAGAAAATGTGGTGGAAAACCCGACAGATCAGAGCGGATGTTAAAAAAGCAAAATGTAGAGAAACTTGAGTAGATACTGTAGAAAAATATTTGTTAAGGGAAAAAAAACCACAAAGAAAACTACACAAGACTTTACAGTTTACACTGCTACACCTGCACACACTGAGGATTAAAGGGTACTCCACCCCTAGAAATCTTATCCCCTATCCAAAAGATAGGGGCTGTATACTAAAGAGAAATCCAAAAAAGAAATGCATTTCCTCTGATGTCATGGCCACAGTGCTCTCTGCTGACCTCTCTGTCCATTTTAGGAACTGTCCAGAGCAGTATATGTTTGCTATGGGGATTTTCTCCTACTCTGGACAGTTCCTAAAATGGACAGCAGAGGTCAGCAGAGAGCACTGTGGTCATGACATCAGAGGAAATGCATTTCATTTTTGGATATCTCTTTAGTATACAGCCCCTAATAACTACTGGAAGGATTAAAAGGAGTACTCTGGTGCAGAGTATTCCTGCTCCGTCCTGCCCGGGCTGCAAAAAAAATGAAAATTATGTTCTGCCTCGGCCGGCGATAGGCTGAGCGCCATGTGACGCTTCGCTACACCCGGAAGTATGAAGAGGATGGACCGGAGGACCGATCAGCTGTAATAGCGCTCCGCGGGAACCCAGGAAGGTGAGAGATGGTTCATTTTTTTTGCAGCCCGGGCAGAACGGAGCAGGAATACTCTGCACCAGAGTACTCCTTTAAGATTTTTTAATGGAAGTAATTTACAAATCTGTTTAACTTTCTGGCACCAGTTGATTAAAAAAAAAAAAAAAGTTTTCCACGGGAGTACCCCTTTAAAGGGACAGTGACAAAAGTCTTCTTCCTGGGTTTTGTGTAAGGTAACAGCTTTATTTGGAAAGCACAAGACATGAAATGGGGATGCATAGGCCTGACATGGGAGGAAGGGTGGGGATATGGGGATAGGCCTGACATGGGAGGAGGGGTGGGGATAGGCATGACATGGGAGGAGGGGTGGGGATAGGCCTGACATGGGAGGAGGGGTGGGGATAGGCCTGACATGGGAGGAGGGGTGGGGATAGACATGAAAATGGGGGGGGGGGTAGGCATGAAATGGGGGAGGATAGACATGACATGGGAGGATAGACATGAAATGGGGGTAGGCATGACATGGGAGGATAGATATGAAATGGGGGGAATAGGCATGACATGGGAGGATAGACATGAAATGGGGGGATAGGCATGAAATCGGGGGTGGGGATAGGCATGACATGGGAGGTTGGGCATGAAATGGGGGGATAGGTATGACATGGGAGGATAGACATGAAATGGGGGGATAGGCATGACATGGGAAGATAGACATGAAATGGGGGGATAGACATGACATGGGAGGATAGACATGAAATGAGGGGGATAGACATGAAATGGGGGGAAGGCATGACATGTGATTATAGACATGAAATGGAGGGGGATAGGCATGACATGGGAGGATAGACATGAAATGGGGGGGGGATAGGCATGACATGTGAGGATAAACATGAAATGGGGGGGTAGGCATGAAATGGGGGAGGATAGACATGACATGGGAGGATAGACATGAAATTAGGGGGATAGGCATGAAATGGGGGGTTAGGCATGAAATGGGGTATTATAGACATGAAATGGGGGATAGGCATGACATGGGAGGATAGAAATGTAATGGGGGGGTAGGCATGACATGGGAGGATAGACATGAAATGTGGGGTAGGCATGACATGGGAGGATAGACATGAAATGGGGGATAGGCATGACATGGAAGGATAGACATGAAATGGGGGATAGGCATGACATGGGAGGATAGACATGAAATGTGGGGTAGGCATGACATGGGAGGATAGACATGAAATGGGTGGGGGGTAGTCATGACATGTGAGGATAGACATGAAATGGGGGGGTAGGCATGACATGGGAGGATAGACATGAAATGGGTGGGGGGTAGTCATGACATGTGAGGATAGACATGAAATGGGGGGGTAGGCATGACATGGGAGGATAGACATGAAATTGGGGAGGATAGGCATGAAATGAGGAGATGTCAAACGGGGGATGTATATTTGGTGTGGACATGAAATGGGGGATAAATGTGAAATGGAGGAAGGGAATGACATGCGGGATGGACCCAACAAGGGGGATGGGCATTACATGGGGAGGGGGTTGGACATGAAATCGGGGGATTTCACAATTTGTTCATTATATCACAATCACACATGGAAATGGTTATATTCACCTCCATAATCACAATATGAAGTTTTTCCTAAATAGTGCAGTAAACAGCAGTGTTTTCCAATCAGTTGGCCAACAGCTGTTGCAAAACTACAATTCCAGCATGCCCAGACAGCCAATGGCTCTACGGGCATGCTGGGAGTTGTAGTTTTGCAACAGCTGGAAGCGCCCTGGTCACATCGCAACCACACAATTCCACACAAAGCAAAACAGCCGGTAAAAAGTGCACAAAACATGTTACAGACTAAAAATACTGATACGTCATCATGGGACAGTGGGCGCAAAAGCTGAAAACACTGTATGAAGATGACGCAACGAACTGCGACATTTCCTGAAAACTTTTACATCTCAGAACTGTGTCCCTCCGCAGATCCCCGGTGTCCTCTATAAGGACAGATCAACGTCTGGGCTGATTTACCGCCACCTCCACGCTCATTGCTCATCTGCCGCTCATCTGTCTGGACTTCCATCATTTCTGAGACGTTAATAAGAAAGGAGAATAATGGGGGCCGAGCGCACAGGACTATGGGAAGAGGGGAGAAGATAATAGCTGCTACAGGCAGGGCCGGCTCTGCCTATAGGCAAAACAGGCAACCGCCTAGCGCACACTCTTGATGGGGGCGCCGCTCTGCCCTCAGCAATAAAGTTAGCCAACATCTGAAGCACCCATCCATCCAGCAGAACCCCATCACCCCAGTAGTAAGGTAATTACATGAGGGGGAGGTTTGTTACAGTGTGTCACCCCAGTAGTAAGGTGGGGTGTGTCAAAGGTCGGAGCAAAATTAGTTTTTCCTTGGGCAGCAAAAGTCCTTGCACCAGGCCTGACTTCAGCGTCTCCATCCTGCTCTCTCACAGGAAAAAAATGAGAATTTCCACCAAACATGGACAAATTGCACATATAGCCTTCCACCAGAAGGGGGAGCTGCAGTCTGTGAGAACTGGAGGTCTATCTGTGTCTTTATGTGTCTAGCACCTATATTTCTCTCGCAAATACCTTTTATCTGTTGCTCACTTAGTTTAGTTTGTCATCCTGTACGCTGGAGGGGGGCGTGTCCTCACTCACCATGCATTCACTTTCTCCCTGAGTCTGCTGTGCTGTGCTGGGTCTCTTTATCCAATCACTGCAGGCTGCTCTGTAAGCCCCTCCTCTTCGTTTTCATGCTGCAGTCCCGCCCCCTCACTTTGTTCCAGTCTGTGCTTAAGCTTGGACAAAAATGATGCTTCAGCCAGAAAGCATAGTGTTCTGGATGGTGTAGAGACCCCTAGTGGTCTTTTTTTTTATAAGCCATGATTTATATTAAAAGGAAATAATATTTTCTTATGAAGTATATTAGAAAGGTTAATGTTTTGCCAAGATGTACAATATATAAAATGTGGTGGCCACTGGGTGTTATTAGACGTACCTTGTTCACTTTGTGACGCCAGGGCGCCGTTTATCCGATCCATGGTCCGAAGGTGTGAAGCAGTCTTCCTGGGCCAGACACGATGAGCCAATAAACACAGGTTTATTGTTAACTGTCTTTACTGAGCTTGTGAAGTTGCTATAACACAGACAGCGGGCCTTAGTGAGAGAGTGCAGCGTACCCCTTATGAGCCTTGTTGCGGTTCTGAGACTTGTGGTGCTTTTCACCAGACAGAATTGTAGACTGTAGATTCTGGTAGCTAGGGTCCTTCCAAGGCATTCTGCAGGGATATGTAGTTCTCCTGCGAGTGACACTTGTAGGATGACCAGGAGTGAACTGAAATAGGCCTCTGCTTAGGACACACAGCACGCCGGACCTTGGCTGCTGCTCAGGAGTACACTCTGAGGTGGACTAACTGTGTACTCCTCCCCTGTACCTCACTATACAGAGGGGACTTTTGGGGTCTAATTGGCTCACATGGTCACATGGGGTTCACTGCTCACATTTTTAAGGGCATAGTAACAAGTGAAACATACATGGAACCATAACAAAATTAATTTAAAGAATAATATTTTATTTTATATTACACTATTCACATAATTGATATCACAAAAGAAAGTCAGTGTGCCCAACACTCTGTGCTGCCAGGCTGCCCGCCACGGGACAGCCACTTGTGTTGGGACACCACAAACTCCCCCCTCTAAAACACAGCCGCCTTCGGCACTTAGTCCCGGCAGTTGAAGGGCAGTCCTGAGATAGGAGAAAGTGCAAATTGGTGATTCTTCCTTGTGTTAGTACATTTGGTGCCCATGATGAAACCAAAAGCTTTCGTTGTTTTTTTTTCTTGTGAAAACTAAGTAATTGTGGTAGGGTTTAATGGCTTCGTAACTGCGAAATACACAAGACAAACAAACATAAAACATGACTTTGTTGTACACCAAGGGCTGCAGCGGGACAATTCTGAGGGAACTCCTAAAGGGGGGCTAGCGCTGCCATATGCTATCATTTCGCAACCGGTCTGGTGCCACGGGGCTCATTGGCTTCTAGCACTTCTCCCCATGACTTCTCCCCATCGAGTCCTCCTCTGTGACCACACCCTGGAATAAAAAAAAGACAATAAACAGACACCTCTTTCCACAACAATTTACTACCCAGGTGCCACCTTGAATTTCAGGGCCCTCATGTGCTTCAGGAGACACTTAAAGGGGTACTCCGCTGCTCAGCGTTTGGAACAAACTGTTCCTAATGCTGCAGCTGGTGCCGCGAGCTTGTGATATCATAGTCCTGCCACCTCATGATGTCTCGTCCTGCCCCCTCAATGCAAGTCTATGGGAGGGGGTGTGACAGCCGTCATGCCCCCTCCCATAGACTTGCATTGAGGGGGCAGGACGTGACATCATGAGGGGGCAGGGCTGTGACGTCACGAGCTCCCGGCGCCAGCTCCAGCGTTCGGAATAGTTTGTTCTAAACACTGAGCAGCGGAGTACCCCTTTTAAGACGGACATCATGAAACATAGAGAAAAGGATATGCATCCTGACTAATTAGGAAAAGGCATTTTAATTATTGTCTGGCTACTCAGCGTTATTCCTGACAATGATTTTAAGAAAGCACAATAAAAGGAGACAGTATAATAAGTACAGTTTAAGACTATCCAGGTTATACAATTTTCCTGCTCTAGACAATCCTAACCAGAAAAATTTGATTTTGAATGCTACTTATAACATTTGTGGCAACCAACAATAAAGTTCACGACGTAAGTCGGGCACATAAAAGGATTGTGGTTACTTCTTGGCCCAAGGCCAGGCACAGTTCTTGAACATTGCAAAACTTAAAACTGAACATGTTACAGTCCTGGGGCATTGATACCGAATGTCCTACACAGGCTGGTACAGGGTTATAATAACAGGAACTGAAGACTGAGGCTCTTACGCCAAAATGGGTGATGAACGGAAACAAACGAGCAGATAAGACACATGAAGAAGTGAGCGTTATTGTGTCTCACCTTCCCTCGCCATAGCAGAATTTAGTAAGTAGAAGGCTGATCAGCTGCAGTATCCATAGCTTCAGCCACAGCAAGGTGCTAATATTCGCAGAGGGCCTGACTTTGGAGTCGCCAGAGTCTCTGGACACTCACCCTCAGGGGAAACTGGTGCGGTGTCCACCTCATCGGATGATACTGGAGTCAGTGGAGCTGCCGGTGGAGTAGATGGCTGGCTGCTGTCACTGACCGGCACTTGTGGTGGGGCAGGTCCCTGCCCTTGCTCGGTAGAGTCTCTGGGGGACCCCTATCCCAGTCCTCCAAGTGCGACAGGCTGAAAGGCTTCTGTTTGGAGTAGGACATGGCGTTGGTCACCGGTAGTCTGTTTGTGTTTGGCTCAGACATGCTGAGGATTTTTGAGTGCGCTTTCACTTTAAGAAAAACATATTTTATATTAAACTATTCACATACAAACACACTATCCACCTCCTCCACTGACCCTGAAGGCCTCCACCTCCTCCACTGACCCTGAAGTCCCCCATCTCCTCCACTGACCCTGAAGGCCTCCATCTCCTCCACTGACCCTGAGGGCCTCCACCTCCTCCACTGACCCTGAGGGCCTCCACCTCCTCCACTGACCCTGAGGGCCTCCACCTCCTCCACTGACCCTGAGGGCCTCCACCTCCTCCACTGACCCTGAGGGCCTCCACCTCCTCCACTGACCATGAAGTCCCCCATCTCCTCCACTGACCCTGAGGGCCTCCACCTCATCCACTGACCCTGAAGTCCCCCATCTCCTCCACTGACCCTGAAGGCCTCCACCTCCTCCACTGACCCTGAGGGCCTCCACCTCCTCCACTGACCCTGAGGGCCTCCTCCACTGACCCTGAGGGCCTCCACCTCCTCCACTGACCCTGAGGGTCTCCACCTCCTCCACTGAATTTTAGGGCCTCTGCCTCCTCTACTGACCCTGAGGGCCTCCTCCACTGACCCTGAGGGTCTCCACCTCCTCCACTGACCCTGAGAGCCTTCACCTTCTTCTCTGAGCCTGAGGGCCTTCGCCTTCTTCTCTGACCCTGAGGGCCTCCACCTTCTTCTCTGACCCTGAGGGCCTCCACCTTCTTCTCTGACCCTGAGGGCCTCCACCTTCTTCTCTGACCCTGAGGGCCTCCACCTTCTCCTCTGACACTAAGGGATGCCACCTACTCCTCTGTCTGACCCTTAGGTACGCCACCTTCTTCTCTGACACTTGGGGTTTCCACCTCCTCCTCTGATACTAAGGGGCCTTCACTTTCTCCTCTGACCTTGAGGGCCTCCACCTTCTCCCCTGACACTGAGGGCCTCCAGCTCCTTCTCTGACATTGGGACCTCCACCTTCTTCTCTGACACTTGGGGTTTCCACCTCCTCCTCTGATACTGGGGGCATCAGTTTTATAGTGATATATAACATATATGTGATGAATCATTAGTATAGAGGTATATAGTGATATATTATTAGTATAGAGGTATATAGTGATATATTATTAGTATAGGGGGTGTATAGTGATATATTATTAGTATAGGGGTATATAGTGATATATTATTAGTATAGGGGTATATAGTGATGTATTATTAGTATAGGGGTGTATAGTGATGTATTATTAGTATAGGGGTATATAGTGATGTATTTTTAGTATAGGGGGTATATAGTGATGTATTATTAGTATAGGGGTATATAGTGATGTATTATTAGTATAAGGGGTATATAGTGATGTATTTTTAGTATAGAGGTATATAGTGATGTATTATTAGTATAGGGGTATATAGTGATGTATTATTAGTATAGGGGTATATAGTCATGCATTATTAGTATAGGGGGTATATAGTGATGTATTATTAGTGTAAGGGGTATATAGTGATATATTATTAGTATAGGGGTGTATAGTGATGTATTATTAGTATAGGGGGTGTATAGTGATGTATTATTAGTATAGGGGTGTATAGTGATGTATTATTAGTATAGAGGGTATATAGTGATGTATTATTAGTATAGGGGGTATATAGTGATGTATTATTAGTATAGAGGGTATATAGTGATGTATTATTAGTATAGGGGTATATAGTGATGTATTATTAGTATAGGGGGTGTATAGTGATGTATTATTAGTATAGAGGGTATATAGTGATGTATTATTAGTATAGGGTATATAGTGATGTATTATTAGTATAGGGGTATATAGTCATGCATTATTAGTATAAGGGGTATATAGTGATGTATTTTTAGTATAGAGGTATATAGTGATGTATTATTAGTATAGGGGTATATAGTGATGTATTATTAGTATAGGGGTATATAGTCATGCATTATTAGTATAGGGGGTATATAGTGATGTATTATTAGTGTAAGGGGGTGTATAGTGATGTATTATTAGTATAGGGGTGTATAGTGATGTATTATTAGTATAGAGGGTATATAGTGATGTATTATTAGTATAGGGGGTATATAGTGATGTATTATTAGTATAGAGGGTATATAGTGATGTATTATTAGTATAGGGGTATATAGTGATGTATTATTAGTATAGGGGGTGTATAGTGATGTATTATTAGTATAGAGGGTATATAGTGATGTATTATTAGTATAGGGTATATAGTGATGTATTATTAGTATAGGGGTATATAGTCATGCATTATTAGTATAGGGGGTATATAGTGATGTATTATTAGTATAGGGGTATATAGTGATGTATTATTAGTATAGGTGGTGTATAGTGATGTATTATTAGTATAGGGGTGTATAGTGATGTATTATTAGTGTAAGGGGGTGTATAGTGATATATTATTAGTATAGGGGTATATAGTGATGTATTATTAGTATAGGGGTGTATAGTGATGTATTATTAGTATAGGGGGTATATAGTGATGTATTATTAGTATAGGGGGTATATAGTGATATATTATTAGTATAGGGGTGTATAGTGATGTATTATTAGTATAGAGGTATATAGTGATGTATTATTAGTATAGGGGTGTATAGTGATGTATTATTAGTATAGGGGTGTATAGTGATGTATTATTCGTATAGGGAGTATATAGTGATGTATTATTAGTATAGGGGTGTATAGTGATGTATTATTAGTATAGGGGGTATATAGTGATATATTATTAGTATAGGGGTGTATAGTGATGTATTATTAGTATAGGGGGTGTATAGTGATATATTATTAGTATAGGGGTATATAGTGATGTATTATTAGTATAGGGGGTGTATAGAGATGTATTATTAGTATAGGGGGTATATAGTGATATATTATTAGTATAGGGGTGTATAGTGATGTATTATTAGTATAGAGGTATATAGTGATGTATTATTAGTATAGGGGTGTATAGTGATGTATTATTAGTATAGGGGTGTATAGTGATGTATTATTCGTATAGGGAGTATATAGTGATGTATTATTAGTATAGGGGTGTATAGTGATGTATTATTAGTATAGGGGGTATATAGTGATATATTATTAGTATAGGGGTGTATAGTGATGTATTATTAGTATAGGGGGTGTATAGTGATGTATTATTAGTATAGGGGGTGTATAGTGATGTATTATTAGTATAGGGGGTGTATAGTGATGTATTATTAGTATAGGGGGTATATAGTGATGTATTATTAGTATAGGGGGTATATAGTGATATATTATTAGCATAGGGAGTATATAGTGATATATAATTAGTATAGGGGTATATAGTGATATATTAGTATAGGGGATATATAGTGATGTATTATTAGTACAGGGGGTATATAGTGATATATTATTAGTATAGTGGGTGCATAGTGATGTATTATTAGTATAGGGGTATATAGTGATGTATTATTAGTATAGGGGGTATATAGTGATGTATTATTAGTATAGGGGGTGTATAGTGATGTATTATTAGTATAGGGGTGTATAGTGATATATTATTAGTATAGGGGTATATAGTGATATATTATTAGTATAGGGGGTGTATAGTGATGTATTATTAGTATAGGGGGTATATAGTGATGTATTATTAGTATAGGGGGTATATAGTGATATATTATTAGTATAGGGGGTGTATAGTGATGTATCATAGTATAGGTGTGGTATATAGTGATGTATTATTAGTATAGGGGGTGTATAGTGATGTATCATAGTATGGGGTGTATATAGTGATGTATTATTAGTATAGAGGTATATAGTGATGTATTATTAGTATAGGGGGTGTATAGTGATATATTATTAGTATAGGCGTATATAGTGATGTATTATTAGTATAGGGGTATATAGTGATATATTATTAGTATAGGGGGTGTATAGTGATATATTATTAGTATAGGGGTATATAGTGATATATTATTAGTATAGGAGTGTATAGTGATGTATTATTAGTATAGGGGTGTATATAGTGATGTATTATTAGTATAGGGATATATAGTGATGTATTATTAGTATAGGGGGTGTATAGTGATGTATTATTAGTATAGGGGGTGTATAGTGATATATTATTAGTATAGGGGTATATAGTGATGTATCATAGTATGGGGTGTATAGTAATGTATCATATAGTATGGGGGGTATATAGTGATGTATCATATAGTATGGGGGGTATATAGTGATGTATCATATAGTATGGGGTGTATAGTGATGTATCATAGTATAGGTGGGGTATATAGTGATGTATCATAGTATAGGTGGGGTATATAGTGATGTATCATAGTATGGGGGGGTATATAGTGATGTATCATAGTATGGGGGGTATATAGTGATGTATTATTAGTATAGAGGTATATAGTGATGTATCATAGTATGGGGGGTATATAGTGATGTATCATAGTATGGGAGGGTATATAGTGATGTATCATAGTATGGGGGGGGTATATAGTGATGTATCATAGTATGGGGTGTATATAGTGATGTATCATAGTATGGGTGGGGTATATAGTGATGTATCATAGTATGGGGTGTATATAGTGATGTATCATAGTACAGGTGGGGTATATAGTGATGTATCATAGTATGGGGGGGTTATATAGTGATGTATCATAGTATAGGTGGGGTATATAGTGATGTATCATAGTATGGGGGGGTTATATAGTGATGTATCATAGTATGGGGGGGTATATAGTGATGTATCATAGTATGGGGGGGTATATAGTGATGTATCATAGTATGGGGGGGTATATAGTGATGTATCATAGTATAGGTGGGGTATATAGTGATGTATCATAGTATGGGGGGGTTATATAGTGATGTATCATAGTATAGGTGGGGTATATAGTGATGTATCATAGTATAGGTGGGGTATATAGTGATGTATCATAGTATGGGGGGGTATATAGTGATGTATCATAGTATGGGGGGGTTATATAATGATGTATCATAGTATGGGGGGGTATATAGTGATGTATCATAGTATAGGTGGGGTATATAGTGATGTATGATAGTATAGGTGGGGTATATAGTGATGTATCATAGTATAGGTGGGGTGTATATAGTGATGTATCATAGTATGGGGGGGTTATATAGTGATGTATGATAGTATAGGTGGGGTATATAGTGATGTATGATAGTATAGGTGGGGTATA
This sequence comes from Hyla sarda, assembly GCF_029499605.1. Classification (NCBI taxonomy): domain Eukaryota; kingdom Metazoa; phylum Chordata; class Amphibia; order Anura; family Hylidae; genus Hyla; species Hyla sarda. Next base: position 445,194,856 of record NC_079191.1, on the reverse strand, counting down.
TAGTGATGTATGATAGTATGGGGGGGGTATATAGTGATGTATGATAGTATAGGTGGGGTATATAGTGATGTATCATAGTATAGGTGGGGTATATAGTGATGTATCATAGTATGGGGGGTTATATAGTGATGTATCATAGTATGGGGGGGTTATATAGTGATGTATGATAGTATAGGTGGGGTATATAGTGATGTATCATAGTATAGGTGGGGTATATAGTGATGTATCATAGTATGGGGGGTTATATAGTGATGTATCATAGTATAGGTGGGGTATATAGTGATGTATCATAGTATGGGGGGTATATAGTGATGTATCATAGTATGGGGGGGGTATATAGTGATGTATCATAGTATGGGGTGTATATAGTGATGTATCATATAGTATGGGGGGGTTATATAGTGATGTATGATAGTATAGGTGGGGTATATAGTGATGTATCATAGTATGGGGTGTATATAGTGATGTATCATAGTATGGGGGGGTTATATAGTGATGTATCATAGTATGGGGGGGTTATATAGTGATGTATCATAGTATGGGGGGGTATATAGTGATGTATCATAGTATGGGGTGTATATAGTGATGTATCATATAGTATGGGGTATATAGTGATGTATCATAGTATGGGGGGGTATATAGTAATGTATCATAGTATGGGGGGTATATAGTGATGTATCATAGTATGGGGGGGTTATATAGTGATGTATCATAGTATGGGGTGTATATAGTGATGTATTATTAGTATAGGGGTGTATAGTGATGTATTATTAGTATAGGGGGTATATAGTGATGTATCATAGTATGGGGGGTATATAGTGATGGATAAATTGTATCATGTTATGTTCTCTGTATTTCCTCTTCTATTTTGGCTTTGGTCCAACTTAAACCAAATAGCAACCTCTCCCGCCTGTACCACAACTGCTCTGGGGGTTTTCTCAGTAGATTCAGAATGAATGATATAATATTTTGGGCAGATGAAGTTTTATTATATCAGATTTGTATGTATTTATATTACTATTTTGGGATCCCGTCTATATTGTTCAGATCATGAAGAATCCCCTAAACACGTAACCTACTTGTATAATCTTCTCCCCCCAGATACTGAATGGTTTCGTCCTTTTCCAGCTGATTTCAGGTCTGTGCCTCTTCGCCTGAACCAAGACTCCAGAGAGGACTGTACCATTAAATAAATAGGGGTGTTTGGAGGTTAAGAGGATTCATCAGTGTCGATTCTCATGTAGATTTGATGATATAACACAATGGTCTCGTCATTACGATTTTACATCACATTATTATAGCGTTATATCGGGTGTGCGGGTGATACCGTCCTCCTACATGTCCTCACCAGGGGGGCCGCTCCCCCGTTTTGCTCTTGGTACGCCCCGCCTCCAGCTGACCGGCCTGGATCACGGTTTGGAGCCTCGGACTGGTCGCCCCGGAGTCGCCGTGTTTCCTCGGCCTGTACCGCGGCCTCATCCCGGGAGGGTCCCGACAGCTCGGGGGCAGCAGGGAGCGTGAGCGGCGCGGAGGCCCCGGCCTGGTGTACGGAGAGCGGCCCGGCCTGTCAGCCATGGGAGACACCGGCAGCGAGCGCAGCAAACCGCCCAGCCTCCCCCCGCGCTGCCCCTGCGGATTCTGGGGGTAAGAGACCCGGGCAGGGGCCCCCGAGCCTGCGGAGAGCCCTGTGCTGTGCCAACATATATGTGCCCATGTATACTCACATACCATGACCATGTATACTGCAATACTGTGCCCCCCTGACTATGTATACTCCAATACTGTGCCCCCCTGACCATGTATACTGCAATACTGTGCCCCTGACCATGTATACTGCAATACTGTGCCCCCCTGACTATGTATACTCCAATACTGTGCCCCCCTGACCATGTATACTGCAATACTGTGCCCCTGACCATGTATACTCCAATACTGTGCCCCCCTGACTATGTATACTCCAATACTGTGCCCCCCTGACTATGTATACTGCAATACTGTGCCCCTGACTATGTATACTGCAATACTGTGCCCCCCTGACTATGTATACTCCAATACTGTGCCCCCCTGACCATGTATACTGCAATACTGTGCCCCCCTGACCATGTATACTGCAATACTGTGCCCCCCTGACTATGTATACTCCAATACTGTGCCCCCTGACCATGTATACTGCAATACTGTGCCCCTGACTATGTATACTCCAATACTGTGCCCCCCTGACCATGTATACTGCAATACTGTGCCCCTGACTATGTATACTCCAATACTGTGCCCCCCTGACCATGTATACTGCAATACTGTGCCCCTGACTATGTATACTGCAATACTGTGCCCCCCTGACTATGTATACTCCAATACTGTGCCCCCCTGACCATGTATACTGCAATACTGTGCCCCCCTGACTATGTATACTCCAATACTGTGCCCCCCTGACCATGTATACTGCAATACTGTGCCCCCTGACCATGTATACTGCAATACTGTGCCCCCCTGACTATGTATACTCCAATACTGTGCCCCCCTGACCATGTATACTGCAATACTGTGCCCCCCTGACCATGTATACTGCAATACTGTGCCCCCCTGACTATGTATACTCCAATACTGTGCCCCCTGACCATGTATACTGCAATACTGTGCCCCTGACTATGTATACTCCAATACTGTGCCCCCCTGACCATGTATACTGCAATACTGTGCCCCTGACCATGTATACTGCAATACTGTGCCCCTGACCATGTATACTGCAATACTGTGCCCCCCTGACTATGTATACTGCAATACTGTGCCCCCCGGACCATGTATACTGCAATACTGTGCCCCCCGGACCATGTATACTGCAATACTGTGCCCCCCGGACCATGTATACTGCAATACTGTGCCCCTGACCATGTATACTGCAATACTGTGCCCCTGACCATGTATACTGCAATACTGTGCCCCCCTGACTATGTATACTGCAATACTGTGCCCCCCTGACTATGTATACTGCAATACTGTGCCCCCCGGACCATGTATACTGCAATACTGTGCCCCCCTGACCATGTATACTGCAATACTGTGCCCCTGACCATGTATACTGCAATACTGTGCCCCCCTGACTATGTATACTCCAATACTGTGCCCCCCTGACCATGTATACTGCAATACTGTGCCCCTGACCATGTATACTGCAATACTGTGCCCCCTGACTATGTATACTCCAATACTGTGCCCCCCTGACCATGTATACTCCAATACTGTGCCCCCCTGACCATGTATACTGCAATACTGTGCCCCTGACCATGTATACTCCAATCCTGTGCCCCCCTGACCATGTATACTGCAATACTGTGCCCCCCTGACCATGTATACTCCAATAATGTGCCCCTGACCATGTATACTCCAATACTGTGCCCCTGACCATGTATACTCCAATACTGTGCCCCTGACCATGTATACTCCAATACTGTGCCCCTGACCATGTATACTCCAATACTGTGCCCCTGACCATGTATACTCCAATACTGTGCCCCCCTGACCATGTATACTGCAATACTGTGCCCCCCTGACCATATATACTCCAATATTGTGCTGTGCCCCCCTGACCATGTATACTGCAATACTGTGCCCCCCTGACCATGTATACTCCAATACTGTGCCCCCCTGACCATGTATACTCCAATACTGTGCCCCCCTGACCATGTATACTCCAATACTGTGCCCCCCTGACCATGTATACTCCAATACTGTGCCCCCCTGACCATGTATACTCCAATACTGTGCCCCCCTGACCAAGTATACTCCAAAACTGTGCCCCCCTACCATGTATACTCCAATACTGTGCCCCCCCTGACCATGTATACTCCAATACTGTGCCCCCTGACCATGTATACTCCAATACTGTGCCCCCTGACCATGTATACTCCAATACTGTGCCCCCCTGACCATGTATACTCCAATACTGTGCCCCCCCCTGACCATGTATACTCCAATACTGTACCCCCCGACCATGTATACTGCAATACTGTACCCCCATGACCATGTATACTGCAATACTGTACCCCCTGACCATGTATACTGCAATACTGTACCCCCATGACCATGTATACTGCAATACTGTACCCCCTGACCATGTATACTGCAATACTGTACCCCCCCTGACCATGTATACTGCAATACTGTACCCCCCCTGACCATGTATACTGCAATACTGTACCCCCCCTGACCATGTATACTCCAATACTGTGCCTCCCTGACCATGTATACTCCAATACTGTGCCTCCCTGACCAAGTATACTCCAATACTGTGCCCCCTGACCATGTATACTCCAATACTGTGCCCCCTGACCATGTATACTCCAATACTGTGCCCCCCTGACCAAGTATACTCCAGTACTGTGCCCCGGACCATGTATACTGCAATACTGTGCCCCCCTGACCAAGTATACTCCAGTACTGTGCCCCGGACCATGTATACTCCAATACAGTGCCCCCTGACCATGTATACTCCAATACTGTGCCCCCCTGACCATGTATACTCCAATACTGTGCCCCCTGACCATGTATACTCCAATACTGTGCCCCCTGCCCATGTATACTTCAATACTGTGCCCCCCTGACCATGTATACCGCAATACTGTGCCCCGGACCGTGTATAATCCAATACTGTGCCCACCCACCGACCATGTATACTGCAATGCTGTGCCCCCCTGACCATGTATACTGCAATACTGTGCCCCCCTGACCATGTATACTGCAATACTGTGCCCCCCCTGACCATGTACACTCCTATACTGTGCCCCCCCCTGACCATGTATACTCCAATACTGTGCCCCCCCGATCATGTATTCTCCAATACTGTGCCCCCCTGACCATGTATACTGCAATACTGTGATCCCCTGACCATGTATACTCCAATACTGTGCCCCCCCGATCTTGTATTCTCCAATGCTGTGCCCCCCTCTGACCATGTATACTCAAATACTGTGCCCCTCTGACCATGTATACTCCAATACTGTGCCCCCTGACAATGTATACTCCAATACTGTGCCCTCTGACAATGTATACTCCAATACTGTGCCCCCTGACCATGTATACTCCAATACTGTGCAGCCCGGACCATGTATACTACAGCCCCCCTGACCATGTATACTCCAATACTGTCCCCCCTGACCATGTATACTCCAATACTGTGCCCCCCCTGACCATGTATACTCCAATACTGTGCCCCCCCTGACCATGTATACTCCAATACTGTGCCCCCCCTGACCATGTATACTCCAATACTGTGCCCCCCCCTGACCATGTATACTCCAATACTGTGCCCCCCCCTGACCATGTATACTCCAATACTGTGCCCCCCCCTGACCATGTATACTCCAATACTGTGCCCCCCGGACCATGTATACTCCAATACTGTGCCCCTCTGACCATGTATATTCCAATACTGTGCGCCCCTGACCATGTATACTCCAATACTGTGCCCCCCTGACCATGTATACTCCAATACTGTGCCCCCTGACCATGTATACTCCAATACTGTGCCCCCTGACCATGTATACTCCAATACTGTGCCCACTGACCATGTATACTCCAATACTGTGCCCCCTGACCATGTATACTACAATACTGTTCCTCCTGACCATGTATACTACAATACTGACCAAGTATACTCAAATGCTGTGCCCCCTGACCATGTATACCCCCTTACGCTGTGCCCTCCTGATTATGTATACTCCTTAAACTGTGCTCCCAACCATGTTTCCTTCAATACTGTGCCCCTGACCATGTATACTCCAATACTGTGCCCCCCTGACCATGTATACTCCAATGCTGTGCCCCCCCTGACATGTATACTCCAATACTGTGCCCCCCTGACCATGTATACCGCAATACTTTGCCCCGGACCGTGTATAATCCAATACTGTGCCCACCCACAGACCATGTATACTGCAATGCTGTGCCCCCCTGACCATGTATTCTGCAATACTGTGCCCCCCTGACCATGTATACTGCAATACTGTGCCCCCCCCGACCATGTACACTCCTATACTGTGCCCCCCTGACCATGTATACTCCAATACTGTGCCCCCCCTGACCATGTATACTGCAATACTGTGCCCCCCTGACCATGCATACTGCAATACTGTGATCCCCTGACCATGTATACTCCAATACTGTGCCCCCCCGATCTTGTATTCTCCAATGCTGTGCCCCCCCTGACCATGTATACTCATATACTGTGCCCCCTGACCATGTATACTCTAATACTGTGCCCCCCTAACCATGTATACTCCAATACTGTGCCCCCCTAACCATGTATACTCCAATACTGTGCCCCCCCCTGACCATGTATACTCCAATACTGTGCCCCTCTGACCATGTAGTCTCCAATACTGTGCCCTCTGACAATGTATACTCCAATACTGTGCCCTCTGACAATGTATACTCCAATACTGTGCCCTCTGACAATGTATACTCCAATACTGTGCCCTCTGACAATGTATACTCCAATACTGTGCCCCCTGACCATGTATACTCCAATACTGTGCTGCCCGGACCATGTATACTACAGCCCCCCTGACCATGTATACTCCAATACTGTCCCCCCTGACCATGTATACTCCAATACTGTGCCCCCCCTGACCATGTATACTCCAATACTGTGCCCCCCGGACCATGTATACTCCAATACTGTGCCACCTGACCATGTATACTCCAATACTGTGCCCCCCCTGACCATGTATACTCCAATACTGTGCGCCCCTGACCATGTTTACTCCAATACTGTGCCCCCCTGACCATGTATACTACAATACTGACCAAGTATACTCAAATGCTGTGCCCCCTGACCATGTATACCCCCTTACGCTGTGCCCCCCTGATTATGTATACTCCTTAAACTGTGCTCCCAACCATGTTTCCTTCAATACTGTGCCCCTGACCATGTATACTCCATACTGTGCCCCTGACCATGTATACTCCAATACTGTGCCCCCCTGACCATGTATACTCCAATGCTGTGCCCCCCATGACAAGTATACTCCAATACTGTGCCCCTCTGACCATGTATACTCCAATACTGTGCCCCTCTGACCATGTATACTCCAATACTGTGCCCCTCTGACCATGTATACTCCAATTATGTGCCCCTCTGACCATGTATACTCCAATACTGTGCCCCCTGACCATGTATACTCCTATGCTGTGCCCCCTGACCATGTATTCTCCAATGCTGTGCCCCCCGACATGTATACTCCAATGCTGTGCCCCCTGACCATGTTTTCTCCAATGCTGTGCCCCCCGACATGTATACTCCAATGCTGTGCCCCCCCTGACATGTATACTCCAATACTGTGCCCCTCTGACCATGTGTACTCCAATACTGTGCCCCTCTGACCATGTATACTCCAATACTGTGCCCCCCTGACCATGTATACTCCAATACTCTGCCCCCCTGACCATGTATACTCCAGTACTGTGCCCCCTGACCATGTATACTCCAATACTGTGCCCCCCTGACCATGTATATCCCCCTACGCTGTGCCCCTTACTATGTATACTTCAATACTGTGCCCCCCTGACCATGTACACCCCCTACACTGTTCTCCTGACCATGTATACTCCAATTCTGTGCCCACCTGACAATGTATACTCCAGTACTGTGCTCCTCTGACCATGTTTACAACAATACTGTGCCCCCCTTACCATGTAAACTGCAATACTGATCCTCCCTGACCATGTATACTCCCATACTGTGCCCCCCTGACCATGTATACTCCAATACTGTGCCCCCTGACCATGTATACTCCAATACTGTGCCCCCCTGACTATGTATACCCCTTAAACTGTGCTCCTGACCATGTTTCCTTCAATACTGTGCCCACATGACTGTATACCCCCTACACTGTGCCCCTAACCATGTATACGCCATACTATTCTCCTGACCATGTATACTCCATTACTGTGCCTCCCTGACCATGTATACCCCATACTGTGCCCTGATTATGTATACTCCAATAGTGTGCCCCTCTGATCATGTATACCTCCTACACTGTGCCAATATCTATGTGCCCTCTTGACCATGTATACAATTGTACTGTGCCAATAGCATGTATACCCCCTATGCTGTGCCCCAAACCATGTGTACCCCATACTGTGCCAACATGTGTGCCCATGTATGTGTGCCTGCTTGACCTCGTATGCAGTCGTACTGTGCCCATAAGCATGTATACCCCCCATACTGTGCCCGTGACCATCTATACACCCATACTGCACCTTCCTGATCATGGATACCCACATACTGTGCCCCCCGACCTTGTATTCTCTCATACTGTGCACCTGCTCATTTATAGCCCAATACTATACCCCTGATCGTGTATACTCATATACTGTGCCCCGACCATGTATACCTCATACTGTGCCCTGACCATGTATACCCCATACTGTAAAAAATTGGAAAATTCGATTCGGCCGATTAGCCGAATTTTCCGAAAAAAATTAGTTTCGGTCTGAATTTATTTGCAGTGAATCTGTATGAAAAACGGCTATTTCTAGCCTACAGAGAGCATCAATAGGGGTGTAGAACACTTAACCTTGCTGTAACACGCATAGGGAGTGTGCTGCATTAGTGAAATACTGTTATTCAGTATGACATACAGATCAGAGGCATCACTATTAGAATCACTGTCACAGAGCAGCACAATGACAGAGCCTGGAGGTGGCATCAGTGTCAGGAGACCATATAGTGACTGACTGACACAGCGTAGAGGTGTTGGCAGCATGAGGAGACCATATAGTGGCTGAATGACACAGTGTGGAGGTGTTGGCAGCATGAGGAGACCATATAGTGGGTGAATGACACAGCGTGGAGGTGGCAGCAGCATGAGGAGACCATATAGTGGGTGAATGACACAGCGTGGAGGTGGCAGCAGCATGAGGAGACCAGATAGTGGCTGAATGACACAGCGTGGAGGTGGCAGCAGCATGTGGAGACCATATAGTGACTGAATGACACAGCGTGGAGGTGGCAGCAGCATGAGGAGACCATATAGTGGGTGAATGACACAGCGTGGAGGTGTTGGCAGCATGAGGAGACCATATAATGGCTGAATGACACAGCTTGGAGGCAGCAGCATGAGGAGACCATATAGTGACTGAATGACACAGCGTGGAGGTGTTGGCAGCATGAGGAGACCATATAGTGGCTGAATGACTCAGCGTGGAGGTGTTGGCAGCATGAGGACACCATATAGTGGCTGAATGACGCAGCGTGGAGGTGGCAGCAGCATGAGGAGACCATAGAGTGGCTGAATAACACAGCGTGGAGGTGGCAGCAGCATGAGGAGACCATATAGAGGCTGAATGACACAGCGTGGAGGTGTTGGCAGCATGAAGAGACCATATAGTGGCTGAATGACACAGCGTGGAGGTGTTGGCAGCATGAGGACACCATATAGTGGCTGAATGACACAGCGTGGAGGTGGCAGCAGCATGAGGACACCATATAGTGACTGAATGACACAGTGTGGAGGTGTTGGCAGCATGAGGACACCATATAGTGACTGAATGGCACAGCGTGGAGGTGTTGGCAGCATGAGGAGACCATATAGTGGAGTTGGCGGCAGCAGCATCAGAAGTCCTGAAAGTGACCCGGTGACAGTGGTGCGGTAGGTGGCCATACCAGTACCGGGTGATGAAGGTGGGTGAAAAAAGGAGAATTTGGCATCAGATGTGTGGCATCAGGCGGGTGGCAGGATCGGAATAGTAGCTGAGGCAGATAGGCAGAAGAAAACGATCTCTTTTGTAAGTGTTAGTGTTCACAAGTAAGTATTGAGGATATGCATTACGTAAGAGTAACTTTTAATAATATTCTTAGGATAAAATATATGGACCAGGGATGTGGAAATCCTATCGCCATGTAGTTCCGGGCGCCGGGCAGAGGTGAATTTTTCATAGCTTTAGCCCTGTATCGGGCAAGCAGGGCAGGAGGGACTTAAACCCCCCCCCCTCCTTTTTTTTTTGTTATATAATGCCGGTGTGAGGTGCAGGAGCGGACACAGACTTGCATGGGACGCAAGTCTGCACCTCACACTGGCACTCAGGGTGTATGGAGTGGGCTCCTGACTGGAGCCTGCTCCATACTCGGCGGCCCCTGGCTGATTTCAGTAGCCAGGTGCCGCTACTAATAGCCCGGCATGCGGCGATCGCCGCGGGCGGCTTTTAACCCTTCAGATCACCGCAGTCAAAGTTGACAGCGGAGTCTAAAGGTTTCTTGTAACCGTCCCTGGTGGGTGGTCTAGTGGGGTGGATCGCCCCCCCGCAGCGTGATCGGGGGGGGGGGGGGGGGCGCGATCCCCTGTGGAGGTAACCGGAGGGCTTACCTCTTCATCCGTGGCTGCCCCCATAGATTTGCATTTGATCAACCAAATGAACACTGATCAATAGAGTTCAATAGAAATGCATTTTTCTTTATGGGGAATCAAGATGATTCCTCCTAAAAAAGTGTATAAAAAGAAAAAAAAAGTTTAATAAAAGTTTAAAAACACCCATTAACCCCTTCCATATTAGATGTACGTTCACACAGGTGGATTTATTTGCAGGTTTCCCGCTGAATATTTGAAAACCTCAAAAAAATATTTTCAATTTCACCTCGCAAATAATTTTTTATTTTTTTTTCAGAGCATAAGTTATGGAAAAATGAAAGGTGTCATTACAAAGTATACTTGGCCCCGCAAAAAACAAGCCTCATATGAGTCTGTAGATGGAAAAATAAGTGTTATGGCTATGGTTATAGGATGAGGAGGAAAAAACAAGAGCAGAAACTAATAAAGACCTTATTTTTGTACTATTTTGGTTGAAATTATTTTATCTATCAGGACATGTGGATTTTCTTGAGGGACAAGTAGATTGTGTTCCGCTTTAGGCCCTTGGACAAGTAGTTTTTATTTTTTATTTTTATTTCCACACCCCTGTGGACCCAAATTTTTTTTTTAAATCAAACAAAAGGAAAGGTGTGGAAAAAAACACCATGTGCCACCTACACCACCAAGTATTGATGTGATGCAAAGACCTCTAAAAGGTGGAAGGGAACAACGTATGGTCCATTGTAGCAGGTGGGGGTAAAAAATTCCCCTGTAAGGCCCTACTCTCGCCCTATTAATTCCCTTCTCGGCAAGTGTTACTCGCCCTAAAAAGGGGGCGGCCCCACACAGGAACATCTCCGTATTTCCACCCAAAAACCCAGGGAAATGGCAGTGTTTGTAGGTGGAAATAGGGAGAGGTTCCTGTGTGGTGCCGCCCTTTTTAGGGCGAGTAACACTTGCCAAGAAGGGAATTAATAATGCGAGAGTAGGGCCTTACAGGGGAAGTTTTTACCCCCACCTGTTACAATGGACCATACGTTGTTCCCTTCCACCTTTTAGAGGTCTTTGCATCACATGAATACTTGGTGGTGTAGGTGGCACATGGTGTTTTTTGCACACCTTTCCTTTTGTTTGATTTAAAAAAATTTGGGTCCATATATTTTATCCTCAGAAAAGTTACGTTTTAGCTAATGCATATCCTCAATACTTACTTGTGGTCTGATGCTGAAGAATGTCTGCAACTGGGGAGCAGCACCTTAAATCTGTTTGGCACTATCCATATTTGTGAAGTGTTGGTGGCACCATGGTCAATCTACTCTGAGGCATCTGGCATTGGTGGGTGGAAATCCTGGCTGATCCATCCCTGATTCATCTTGACAAACGTCAGTCTCTTCACATTTTTAGTGGACAGACGAGTTCGCCTTGGGGTGACTATGGCTCCGGCCGCACTAAACACCCGCTCTGATGGCACACTACTGGCTGGGCAGGACAGCTTTTCCAGGGCAAACTCTGCTAGTTGTGGCCACAAATCAAGTTTGGCTGCCCAGAAGTCCAGCGGATCTTCAATGTTTGTTGGCATGGCCATGTCAAGGTATGCCACCACCTGCTGGTTCAGGTCCTGCTCCATGTCCACCTGCTGCTGATGAGTCGCTTCACTATGCGGGTGAAGAAAGCTACTCATCAGCGACTGTAGACTCAGGCTGCTGCTGTTGGAGCTGGTACTGCTCCTGCCACCCCTCCCCTCCCCAGCAGCCATGGCAGTGGAAGGTGAGCGCAGGGTGCCCCCCGATTCAGATCTGCGAGAGGATGGACGATGGCGCCGATAGGCATCAGCCAACTGATTACGTAGGATCTCTCTGTAGTAGGTCAGTTTGCCCTCCCTCTCAGTGGGTGTAAAAAGGCCCCTATTTTGTGCCGGTAGCGAGGGTCTAATAAGGTGGAAGTCATCCCGCTGCCCTATGGTGACAATTTGGGGGTCACTACGTAAGCAAGTGATCATGCATCGCGCCATTTGTGCAAGTGACTCGGAGAGACTCCCTGCCTCCTTCTCCACTGCATACTGCCACGGTGTGTCGGGGTCCTCTGTTTCGCCTTCCTCATAACCCTCCAGCTCCTCTGGCTGCTCCTGCTCCTCCTCTCCTGTCCGAAGACTAAAAACACCGGCCATGTCATCCAACCTCAACTGTGCTCCGCTCTGCCCCTCATCATCCTCCTCCTCCAGTTCATCCCCCACAGGGCTCATGTAGCCTTGAGATGTAGGCGCAACGTTTCCAGTGCCGTGACCAGCCAGACTATGTTGGGGGATACTGTTCTGACGCTGCAGCTCAAGGAGAGAATTGCACTTTCTCCCCTCAATCTCACCCCTTTCCCTATCAGTGCTTCTAGGCTGGATTTGGGCTTGAGGTGAATCGCTGCTGTAAAAAAGCTTTTCTTTGCAACGCACTGCTGTCTGTCCCTCTGTCTCTCTGTAATGGAACGCTTATGTGACTGGCTGCAAAATGGCTGCCGATTATATAGGGCTGTGACAGCACAGGGGGAACTGGCTGCTGATAGGCTGCATCCTGCATGTGATTCAGGGTTCCTTGCCCCATGTCCTCACATGTGGATCCGCCATTTTAGATGCCCTGGAGCCTGGACCGCACTAAATGCAGTTTAATGAAGCAATTTGTGCGATTGAATCGCGGCGATATTCGCCTTTGTTACAAATAAAAATTTTCATGAAATTCATAACGAATTCGGATTTGTCAGATTCACTCTTCTCTAATGTTTACCTACATACTGTGCCAATCTATAGAGATCCATATAGAACCCCATACTGTGTCCCCTGAACATATATACCCACATACTGTTCCCCTGACAATGTATACCCCCATGCTGTGCCCTTGACCTTGTTTACCTACATACTGTGCCAATCTATAGAACCCCATACTGTGCCCCCTGAACTTGTTTACCCTCATAGTGTGCCAACTTAGATCTAGAAAGAGCTATACTGCGCCCCTGACCATGTTTACCCAATACTGTGCCAATCTAGAGAGCTATACTGGGCTAACCTAGCACTATACTGTGCCCCCATACTGTTTAAACCTGTATAGAGCCATACCGAACCCATACTGTGCCTCCAGACCATACACACACACCCTCACTGTGCTATCTTAATCTTACATAGCCCTATACTTTCCCACCCTGATTCTACATAGTCTCATACTGTGACACATGATCCTACATAGCTCAATACTGGCACCCTGATTCTATATAGCCTCATACTGTGCCACCCTGAATCTACATAGCCTCATACTGTTCCACATGACTCTACATAGCCCCATACTGTGCCACCATGATCTTACATAGCCTCATACTGTGCCCCCTGATCCTACATAGCCTCATACTGTGCCCCCCGATCCTACATAGCCTCATACTGTGCCCCCCGATCCTACATAGCCTCATACTGTGCCCCCCGATCCTACATAGCCTCATACTGTGCCCCCCTGATCCCACATAGCCTCATACTGTGCCCCCCCGATCCTGCATAGCCTCATACTGTGCTCCCCTGATCCTGCATAGCTTCATACTGTGCCCCCTGATCCTGCATAGCCTCATACTGTGCCCCCTGATCCTACATAGCCTCATACTGTGCTCCCCTGATCCTACATAGCCTCATACTGTGCCCCCCGATCCTACATAGCCTCATACTGTGCTCCCCTGATCCTACATGGCCTCATACTGTACCCCCCGATCCTACATGGCCTCATCCTGTGCTCCCCTGATCCTACATAGCCTCATACTGTGCCACCATGATCTTACATAGCCTCATACTGTGCCACCATGATCTTACATAGCCTCATACTGTGCCTCCTGATCTTACATAGCCTCATACTGTGCCCCCCGATCCTACATAGCCTCATACTGTGCCACCCTGATCCTGCATACCCTCATACTGTGCCCCCTGATCCTACATAGCCTTATACTGTGCCACCATGATCTTACATAGCCTCATACTGTGCCCCCCTGATCCTACATTGCTCATACTGTGCCACCATGATCTCACATAGCCTTATACTGTGCCACCATGATCTTACATAGCCTTATATTGTGCCCCCTGATCCTACATTGCCTCATACTGTGCCCCCCTGATCCTACATTGCCTCATACTGTGCCACCCTGATCCTACATAGCCTCATACTGTGCCACCCTCACCCTACCAAGCCTCATACTGTGCCACCCTCACCCTACATAGCCCCATACTGTGTCATGCTGATCCTATTTAGCCTCCTACTTTGTCACCCTGATCCTACATAGCCTTATACTGTGCCCCCTGTTCCTACATTGCCTCATACTGTGCCCCCCTGATCCTACATTGCCTCATACTGTGCCCCCCTGATCCTACATAGCCTCATACTCTGTCACCCTGTCCCTATATAGCCTCATACTGTGCCCCCTGACCCTACCAAGCCTCATACTGTGCCACCCTCACCCTACCAAGCCTCATACTGTGCCACCCTCACCCTACATAGCCCCATACTGTGTCATGCTGATCCTATTTAGCCTCCTACTTTGTCACCCTGATCCTACATAGCCCCATACTGTGCCCCCCTCACTCTACATAGCCTTATACTATACCACACTGACCCTACATGCCCCATGCTGCCCCCTCCTATGTAGCCTCATACTGTGTCACCCTGACTCTATATAGCCTCATACTGTGCCCCCTGACCCTACCAAGCCTCATACTGTGCCACCCTCACCCTACATAGCCCCCCTACATAACTGATATTTCATAGCCCCCATACTGTGCCACCGTTCCTTGCCCCCTTCATTTATCACCACAGCCTATGTTGCAGTATAATTTCCTGGCATCCAGATCATGCCCATATGGTTGTAATGTTACACACATGTCCCTGGGGAGGTCACGTTAATCACCTCATACTCAGGCGACATAAATACTTAGATGGTGAAGCAATCCTCTGACCGAACAGTAAATGATCATTAGGGGCGTCCGATACCCAGAGACCTGTGAGACTGACCTATAGCGCCACTGTCCTAATATAACCAGCAGGCTGACGATGCCAATTCATATACCCGCCATATGGAGCACGAGGCCTGATCACCTCCCAGCTTTATATTCTGTGGATTTATAAGATCTTTGCTTTCTTTAAATACATGGAAACTCCTTTTCTGCTCTGACTGACGGGCAATGCTCTGTGAGCTGAATAGAGAGGCTGCCCAGATGGTCAGTACTGGATGCAACTGTAGCAAACCACAGGCTGTGAGAGATATGATGGAAGGTTCTAGTCATCATATACTGACCTGTGACCTCAATAAGTCCCTCATATTGTCCACAATCTGAGGGGCCAAACCTGATGGAGGGCCCCTGATATAAGGGGTGTGATCAGCCTCATCAATGGTGCCAGTGGTCAGAGAGATATCATGGCAAATGGCACCTCCACCTCCCCTGATAACCCTCCCCTGCACCTGTATACTGCCCCCCAAACAGGGTATACAGAGGGGTGAGCAATGCCCCTTACCATCCACATAACCTGCCCCAGACCCACCACCACCCTAAATGTATACTGCTCCAGACATGGTATACAGATGGGTGACCAGTATCTCCCCCCCCCCCCCCCCCATCATCTGCCCCAGCACCATCCCACCTGTATACTGCCCCCAAACAGGGTATACAGAGGGGTGGGCAATGCCCCTTACCATCCACATCACCTGCCCCAGACTCACAACCACCCTAAATGTTTACTGCTCCAGACATGGTATACAGAGGGGTGACCAGTATCTCCCCCCCCCCCCCCCCATCATCTGCCCCAGCACCATCCCACCTGTATACTGCCCCCAAACAGGGTATACAGAGGGGTGAGCAATGGCCCTTACCATCCACATCACCTGCCCCAGACCCACAACCACCCTAAATGTTTACTGCTCCAGACACGGTATACAGAGAGGTGACCAGTATCTCTCCCCCCCCCATCATCTGCCACAGCACCACCCCACCTGTATACTGCCCCCAAACAGGGTATACAGAGGGGTGAGCAAGGGCCCTTACCATCCACATCACCTGCCCCAGACCCACCACCACCCTAAATGTATACTGCTTCAGACACGGTATACAGAGGGGTGACCAGTATCTCCCCCCCCATCATCTGCCCCAGCACCATCCCACCTGTATACTGCCCTACACAATAATTGAATTTAAAACCGTTTTTGTTTGCTGTGATCTATTTCTATTTATAGTATTACTACTTGTGATATATACACTGCTCAAAACATAAAGGGAACCCTTACACACCACAATGTACCTCCAAGTCACTGACACTTGTGTGAGATCCCACTGTCCACTCAGGAAGAACACTGATTGACAATCAATTTCACATGGAACAGACAACAGGTGGAAATTATAGGCAATTAGCAAGACACCCCCAATAAAGGAGTGGTTCTGCAGATGGTGACCACAGACCACTTCTCAGTTCCTATGCTTCCTGGCTGATGTTTTGGTCACTTTTGAATGCTGGCGGTGCTTTCACTCTAGTGGTAGCATGAGATGGAGTCTACAACCCACACAAGTGGCTCAGGTAGTGCAGCTCATCCAGGATGGCACATCAATGAGAGCTGTGGCAAAAAGGTTCGCCGTGTCTGTCAGCGTAGTGTCCAGAGCATGGAGGCGCTACCGGTAGACAGGCCAGTACATCAGGAGACGTGGAGGAGGCCGTAGGAGGGCAACAACCCAGCAGCAGGACCGCTACCTCCACCTTTGTGCAAGGAGGAGCAGGAGGAGCACTGCCAGAGCCCTGCAAAATGACCTCCAGCAGGACACAAATGTGCATGTGTCCACTCAAATGGTCAGAAACAGACTCCATGAGGGTGGTATGAGGGCCCGACGTCCACAGGTGGGGGTGGTGCTTACAGCCCAACACCGTGCAGGACGTTTGGCATTTGCCAGAGAACACCAAGATTGGCAAAATTGTCACTGGCGCCCTGTGCTCTTCACAGATGAAAGCAGGTTCACACTGAACACGTGACAGACGTGAAAGAGTCTGGAGATGCCGTGGAGATCGTTCTGCTGCCTGCAACATCCTCCAGCACGACCGGTTTGGTGGTGGGTCAGTAATGGTGTGGGGTGGCATTTCTTTGGGGGGCCGCAGAGCCCTCCATGTGCTTGCCAGAGGTAGCCTGACTGCCAATAGGTACCGAGATGAGGTCCTCAGACCCCTTGTGAGACCATATGCTGGTGCGGTTGGCCCTGGGTTCCTCCTAATATAAGACAATGCTAGACCTCATGTGGCTGGAGTGTGTCAGCAGTTCCTACAAGAGGAAGGCATTGATGCTATGGACTGGCCGCCCGTTCCCCTGAATTCGATTGATCACATCTGGGACGTCTCGCTTCATCCACCCCAGACTGTCCAGGAGTTGGCGGATGCTTTAGTCCAGGT
This sequence comes from Hyla sarda, assembly GCF_029499605.1. Classification (NCBI taxonomy): domain Eukaryota; kingdom Metazoa; phylum Chordata; class Amphibia; order Anura; family Hylidae; genus Hyla; species Hyla sarda. The sequence goes on along the minus strand of NC_079191.1, from coordinate 445,177,077 downwards.
CTGGGAGGACATCCCTCAGGAGACCATCCTCCACCTCATCAGGATCATGCCCAGGCGTTGTAGGGAGGTCATACGGGCACGTGGAGGCCACACACACTACTGAGCCTCATTGGGACTTGTATTAAGGACATGACATAAAGTTGGATCGGCCTGTAGTGGGGTTTTCCACTGTGATTTTGAGTGACTCCATATCCAGACCTCCAGGGGTTGATGATTTCCATTGATAATTTTTGTGTGATTTTGTTGTCAGCGCATTCAACTGTGTAAAGACGAAAGTATTTCATACGATTAGTTCATTCATTCAGATCTAGGATGTGTTATCGCAGGGAGACCTTTATTTTTTTGAGCAGTGTAGTATTACTATGTATTGTATTATATGACAGTGCTAAATGTCACCTGACACCCATAGGTACTTTATGTCACTGCGGATCCTCAACCCCATTGTATGGACCAGTACAGCTCAGCTCTGTGTATAGGGGGCGCACTAACATCTGAGAATCATCCTCACTGCTCGAGGTTGTAGAATCCTCTTTATTATATGTGGAATCATAGACACCAAATGTCACCGCGAACTGTACGACCAGATCTTGTAATGATGATTTACAAGAAATGTGAGAAGAGGATGTATGGTGTAATGTATAGATTATATATAGAATTATATAGTCACAATATCAGCAGAATAGTGAGTACAGCTCTGGGGTATATTACAGGATATAACTCAGGATCAGTACAGGATAAGTAATGTAATGTATGTACACAGTGATCTCACCAGCAGAATAGTGAGTACAGCTCTGGAGTATAATACAGGATATAACTCAGGATCAGTACAGGATAAGTAATGTAATGTATGTATACAGTGATCTCACCAGCAGAATAGTGAGTACAGCTCTGGAGTATAATACAGGATATAACTCAGGATCAGTACAGGATAAGTAATGTATGTACACAGTGACCTCACCAGCAGAGTAGTGAGTACAGCTCTGGGGTATAATACAGGATATAACTCAGGGTCAGTACAGGATAAGTAATGTAATGTATGTACACAGTGATCTCACCAGCAGAATAGTGAGTACAGCTCTGGAGTATAATACAGGATATAACTCAGGATCAGTACAGGATAAGTAATGTAATGTATGTACACAGTGACCTCACCAGCAGAATAGTGAGTACAGCTCTGGAGTATAATACAGGATATAACTCAGGATCAGTACAGGATAAGTAATGTAATGTGTGTACACAGTGACCCCACCAGCAGAATAGTGAGTACAGCTCTGGGGTATAATACAGGATATAACTCAGGATCAGTACAGGATAAGTAATGTAATGTGTGTACACAGTGACCCCACCAGCAGAATAGTGAGTACAGCTCTCTGTATAATACAGGATATAACTCACGATAAGTGTATACAGCAATAATATGTAGCAAGTAGCTGTGGGTGTACACGGTAATAAGTAGCTCTACGTGCAGATGTATACGGTAATAATAAGTAGATGTCTGTGAAGTGTATATCGTAATAATAAGTGTGTATGTGGGAATGTATACAATATTAAGTAGCTGTATGTTTGGGTGTATACGGTACAAATAAGTAGCTGTATGTGTGGGTGTATATGGTAATAGTGAGTAACTGCATTTATGGGTATTTACGGTATTAAGTAGCTGCAGTTGTATACGGTAATAAGTAGCTGTACGTGCGGTTGTATACGGTAATAATAGGTAGCTCTTTATCACCGTACTCACTGTGTACTTGGCTGGTGAGGTCTATGAGACTTTTCTGGAGAGTAGAATAATCCATCTCCATAGAGCGACCGTTCTGCAGATTTATAGGACTGTAAAGTTATATTACCGACATATAGCTAAAGGTCCAGAAGATTAGATGTTTCCTTCTATATCCGGTGTTGTTATGATGGATAGTCATACGTGATGGAAAAATAAATTCTATTTTCTGTGCATTATTATGGGGGCCGCCATCTTGCCTGAGCTTTTTAACAGCATTTAGAGATATGCTTTACTGTAAGCTCTCTGGACCAGAAGAATCTGCTAATAGATGTTCTTTGACTTCTGGGGGAGAGTGTTGTGGGCATGCTCAGTGAGCGGTGCAGGGAGGGAGGAAAGCTGTTACCATCATTTAATGATTTCTGTGAGATTTTTTGGACAAGGTCTGTGATCTGTGCTGGGAGAAGAACTGTGACCATTGCCTATTGACTTCTGTGGGAGAGTGTTGTGGGAATGTTTTGTGACCTGTGCATGAAGAAGAGCTGTGATCATCACCTATTGATTGTTGTGGACATGCTCAGTTATCTGTGCAGGGAGAGTGTTGCGGGCATGCTCACAGATCTGTGCAAAGAGGAGAGCTTTGACCATCACCTATTGATTTCTGTGGGTAACTGTTCTGGACATACCGGGTGATCAGTGCGGGAAGCAGAGCTGTCATCATCACCTATTGGCTTCTGTGAAAGAGCAGGGGTGTGGAAATGTCAAAAAATTATTAATACTTGTCCAAGGGGCTAAAACGGAGCACAATCTACTTGTCCCTCATGAGAATCCACTTGTCCTGGTAGATAAAAAGATTTCAACCAAAATACTATGTAAATATGGTCTTTATTAGTTTATTTCGTTTTTGCACTTTCGTTTTTACCTCCTCGTCCTATAATATCCATATTTCTTATTTTCCCATCTGCACACCCATATGAGGCTTGTTTTTTGCGGGACCAATTATACTTTGTAATGACACCTTTCCTTTTTCCATAACTTATGCTCCAACCCCCCCCCCCAAAAAAAAAAAAAAAAAAAACGAAAAAACTGAGATGAAATTGAACTTTTTTTTTTGTAAATCTGGGGTTCTTCTTTTTTACTCCATTCACCTTGTGGTCAAACTTACATGTTATTGTGATTTTTTTAGGTTGCCCTGATTACAGCAATACCAAATTAGTTTAGTTTCCATCATATTTTAGTAACTTTAACAAAATTCTTAAAGGGGTACTTCTTAAATTGTTCCGAACGCTGGAGCTGGCAGCTCGTGATGTCATAGCCCTGCCCCCTCATGACATCACACCCCACTCCCTCAATGTAATTCTGTGGGAGGGGACGGCTGCCACGCCCCCTCCCATAGACTTGCATTAAGGGTGTGGGGCGTGACGTCATGAGGGGGCGGGGCTATGACGTCACGAGCTTCCAGCATTCGGAACAGTTTGTTCCAAACGCTGAGCAGCGGAGTACCCCTTTAAAGAGTTCCTGTCATCAACCCATATTTTCTAAACTAACTCAGATTATATTCCCTAACTACTCCTATCACCCCTCCTGCCCTTAAAGGGGTACTCCAGTGGAAAACTTTTTTTTTTTTAAATCAACTGGTGCCAGAAAGTTAAACAGATTTGTAAATTACTTCTATTAAAAAATCCTAATCCTTCCAGTACTTATTAGCTGCTGAATACTACAGAGGAAATTATTTTCTTTTTGGAACACAGAGCTCTCTGCTGACATCACGAGCACAGTGCTCTCTGCTGACATCTATGTCCATTTTAAGAACTGCCCAGAGTAGGAGAAAATCCACATAGCAAACATATGCTGCTCTGGACAGTTCCTAAAATGGACAGAGATGTCAGCAGAGAGCACTGTGCTCGTGATTCAGCAGAGAGCTCTGTGTTCCAAAATGAAAAGAATTTCCTCTGTAGTATTCAGCAGCTAATAAGTACTGGAAGGATTAAGATTTTTTTTAATAGAGGTAATTTACATATCTGGTTAACTTTTTGGCACCTGTTGATTTAAAAAAAAAAAAATATAAAAAAATAAAAAGTTTCCCACTGGAGTACCCCTATAAAAATGTTTTCTGAGCTTTAAAAAGCTGTGTATCATACCTTTCCCCTTGCTCACATTGTGTGAGCTCCCGGCAGGAGACAGTGGGCGTTCCCCAGCAGGTATGACATCACTGAAGCCTGTGAGAGATGTTCTCCACCATGCCCCGCACGCACTTCCTGAGTTTGGTCTCCTGTCAGGCCGGGGGGTGGGGGGGGATGGGGGGAGACCAGACTTGTGCAGGGAACAGAACAGAGCCACCTAGTGGCCGTTTTTTCACTCACATTAAAAACATATCAAGTTTGAGAATTTTAACGGCAAGTAAATAGCAAAGTGTCTTATACTTACACAAGCAACAATATCTTGAAGTTTAGTTTGGTGACAGGTACCATATTTTTCGTCCTATAGGACGCACCGGCGTATAAGACGCACCCAATTTATAGGTGCAAAATCAAAAAAAATTAAGATTTTGAACCCAATAGTGGTCTTCAACCTGTGGACCTCCAGATGTTGCAAAACTACAACTCCCAGCATGCCCGGACAGCCAACGGCTGTCCGGGCATGCTGGGAGTTGTAGTTTTGCAACATCTGGAGGTCCGCAGATTGAAGACCACTGCATAGGAGGTAATACTCACGTGTCCCCGCCGCTCCGGACCCGTCACCGCTGCCCTGGATGTCGCTCCATCGCTGTCGCCGTGTCCTCGTCGCTCCGGAACGTCTCTGGTGCCGGCCGGGTATCCTCGCTCTCCGTCGCCGCCATCACGTCGTTACGCACGCCGACGCACGTACGCGACAACGTGATGACGAGGAAGGAGAGCGCCGGCCATACAGGGGATCCCTGAACGGAGAAGACACCGAGGAGGCAGGTAAGGTCCCTCCCGGTGTCCTGTAAGCACTAACCTGGCTATTCAGTCGGGCTGTTCGGGACCGCCGCGGTGAAATCGCTGAACAGCCGGGTTAGTGTCACTTTCCCTTCAGATGCGGCGGTCAGCTTTGATCGCCGCGTCTGAAGGGTTAATACAGGGCATCACCGCGATCGGTGATGTCCTGTATTAGCCGCGGGTCCCGGCCGCTGATGGCCGCAGGGACCGCCGCGATAGGGGTGTATACCCCTATAACATTTTTATTTTTCCGTATACCGGGCTGTGTGAGTGCTCATTCTTTGAGCCATAATCCGCTGTGTGTATCGGTACAATTTTGGTATGGATCAGACTTTTTCTTCGCTTTTTACTAAATTTTTTCAGGGATATGATGTTATATAGAACACAATTCTGCGGTTTGGTATTTTGTTACGTTAACGCCATTGACTGTACCGGATATGTAATGTTCTATTTTAATAGTTCCTACAATTACACACGCGCCAATACCAAATGTGTTTATTTTTATTATGTTTACATATTTTTTATATGGATAATGGAAAATTAGGGGTGATGTGAACGTTTAATATGGAAGGCGGTTAATGTGTGTTTTTGAAACTTTTATGAAACTTTTTTTTTTTTACGCTTTATTGGGGGCATGCTTAGTGATTGGTGCAGGGAGGAGAGGTGTGACCATCACCTATGGATTTCTGTAGGGAGTATTGTAAGCATGCTCCGTAACCTGTGCAGGGAGGAGAACTTTGACCATCACTTGACATCTATGGGAGAGTATTGCGGGCATGCAATGTGATCGGTGTGTGGAGGAGAGCTGTGACCATCATCTATTGACTCCTGTGGGAGAGTATTGCGGGTTTGCTGTGTAATCTCTGCAGGGAGTGACCATTATCTACTGACTCCTGTGGTAGAGGGATGTGGGCATGCTCTGTGATCTGTGCAGGGAGTGCCCATCTTTTATTGACTTCTGTGGGAGAGTGTTGTGGGCATGCTCTGTGAAATAAATGTCCATGCTCAGTAAATTAAATTTAAAGGGGCTCTCCGGTGCTTACACATCTTATCCCCTATCCCAAGGATAGGGTATAACATGCCTAAGCGCGGGAGTCCCGCCGTTGGGGACCCCCGGGATCTTGCACGCAGCACCCCGTTTGTAATCAGTCCCCAGAGCGTGTTCGCTCCGGGTCTGATTACGGACGACCACTGGGACGGCGACGTGTGACGTGACAGCTATCACGCCCCCTCCCGTAGGCTTGCATTGAGGGGCGGAGCGTGACGTCACACGCCGCCGGCCCGGTGGTCGTCTGTAATCAGACCCAGAGCGAACACGCTCCGGGGACTGATTACACACGGGGTGCCGCGTGCAAGATCCCGGGGGTCCCCAGCGGCGGGACTCCCGCGATCAGGCATCTTATCCCCTATCCTTTGGATCTCCTTTGGATAAGGGATAAGATGTGTAAGCACCGGAGTACCCCTTTTAACTTTAATACTTTATTTTTGCTACAAATTGAACAATTTCCTGGAAAAAAAATCTGGCAAAAAAATAAAAATAAAAAAACTTTCTCTCCATTTTTATTTTTTTTACACTGTTTTTATATATTTTCTTTATATTGTAGTTGAAACCAGAACCATTTCCATCCCATTCGGAGCTGTTTTTACTGTTACTTTATATCATTGTAATATTTTAGCCTCGGAATGACTGGTGTGGACTGACATATCCTTAAAAGTCAGAGATGCATATAAAATGTTGATAGAAATCGGAGCTGTCAGATGTTACTGCGTCGGCTCCTCATGTTCTCATACGTTTGTTTACCCTGTAAATTGCTTTTATGCAAGTTATGTTTGCTCTCCCTCCCACCAGCATTGGTGCAGACCGGGGAGGGTCCATTACTTCAGGTCTATGGGCAGGATAACGCGTTAAAGGGAATGTGTCATCAGGAAATTATCTATTGTTTAAAGCATTGTTTTCCGGACAGTGTTCCTCCAGCTGTTGCAAAACTACAACTCCCAGCATGGCCGAACAGCCAAAGGCTGTCCGGGCATGCTGGGGGTTGTAGTTTTGCAACAGCTGTAGAGCCACAGCGTGGAACATTTGTAAATTTGTTGATACAATTGTATCGTCTGTGATGAGAACAGTCTGGACTCCAGTTTGAAACAATGTATCATTTCTAGAGATGAGCGAACTTACAGTAAATTCGATTCGTCACGAACTTCTCGGCTCGGCAGTTGATGACTTTTCCTGCATAAATTAGTTCAGCTTTCAGGTGCTCCGGTGGGCTGGAAAAGGTGGATACAGTCCTAGGAGACTCTTTCCTAGGACTGTATCCACCTTTTCCAGCCCACCGGAGCACCGGAAAGCTGAACTAATTTATGCAGGATAAGTCATCAACTGCCGAGCTGAGAAGTTCGGGACGAATCGAATTTACTGTAAGTTCGCTCATCTCTAATCATTTCTCCCAGCATGCCCTCACAAAACTGCTGCATAAACTCCAACATTGCACTACAACCCAAAATGTTGTCCGGGCCTGCTGGGAGTTGTAGATGAAATGCTACTTTAAAGCAAGCCTCGTGGGCACAGGCAACAATTGACTCAAACTGTCACATTGAAATTAATGGGAGAGGTTTCTGGCCGTACTCTGTGACCTGTGCATTCCTCAGAGAGGGGGAGGCTGAGCTGTGATAATCATCTATCCTCTTATCTATATACTGGTGTCACCTGTCTCTGTACTCATGACTGTAATAAGGAAGAGACTGCTGGGAAGTGATCTGTACAGAACAGGAAGTCTCAGCTTAATTTTAACCCCTTAAGGACCCAGCCAATTTTCACTGTAGGAACCGGCCATTTTTTGCACATCTGACCACTGTCACTTTAACCCCTTAAGGACCAAGGGCGTACAGGTACGCCCTTGGCCCTGCTCTTCTGATATAACGCGGGGTTACACAGTAACCCCGCGTCATATCACGGCGGGCCCGGCGTCATAGTGAAGCCGGGACCCGCCTCTAATAGCGCGCAGCGCCGCGCGCTATTAACCCTTTAGCCGCGCGCTCAGAGCGCTAAAAGTGAAAGTGAAAGTGGCCGGCTAGCTTAGTCGGGCTGTTCGGGATAGCCGCTGCTAATCGCGGCATCCCGAACAGCTTACAGGACAGCGGGAGGGCCCCTACCTGCCTCCTCGCTGTCCGATCGCCGAATGACTGCTCAGTGCCTGAGATCCATATGGGACCTATAACACTGCAAAAAAAAAGTTTAAAAAAAAAGTGAATAAAGATCATTTAACTCCTCCCCTATTAAAAGTTTGAATCACCCCCCTTTTCCAATAAAAAAAAAAACACAGTGTAAATAAAAATAAAAATAAACATATACGGTATCACCGCGTGTGGAAATGTCCGAATTATAAAAATATATCATTAATTAAACCGCTCGGTCAATGACGTGCGCGCAAAAAAATTCTAAAGTCCAAAATAGTGCATTTTTGATCACTTTTTGTATCATTAAAAAATTTATGAAAAGCGATCAATAAGTCCTATCAATGCAAAAATGGTACCGTTAAAAACTTCAGATCACGGCGAAAAAAATGAGCCCTCATACCGCCCCATACAAGGAAAAATAAAAAGGTTATAGGGGTCAGAAGATGACAATTTTAAACGTATTAATTTTCCTGCATGTAGTTATGATTTTTTCCAGAAGTCCGACAAAATCAAACCTATATAAGTAGGGGATCATTTTAACCGTATGAACCTACAGAATAATGATAAGGTGTCATTTTTACCGAAAAATGTACTACGTAGAAACGGAAGCCCCCAAAAATTACAAAACAGCGTTTTTTTTTTTTCAATTTTGTCGCACAATGATTTTTTTTTCCGTTTCATCGTAGATTTTTGGGCAAAATGACTGACGTCATTACAAAGTAGAATTGGTGGCGCAAAAAATAAGCATCATATGGATTTTTAGGTGCAAAATTTAAAGAGTTATGATTTTTTAAAGGCAAGGAGCAAAAAACGAAAATGCAAAAACGGAAAAACCCCCGGTCCTTAAGGGGTTAAGCATTAATTACTCTGGGATGCTTTTACCTTATACTTTTCTTATACTTTTAGTTTTCTACAGTGGTGAGATCTTGGAGAAAGGAAGAAGCTAACTTCATATACAGTTCTGTTTTATCAGCAGTGGAGACATCTGTGAAGGAGGATGTAGCTAAATTCTCCTTAACCCCTTAAGGACGCAGGACGTAAATGTACGTCCTGGTGAGGTGTTACTTAACGCACCAGGACGTACATTTACGTCCTAAGCATAACCGCGGGCATCGGAGCGATGCCCGAGTCATGCGCGGCTGATCCCGGCTGCTGATCGCAGCCAGGGACCCGCCGGCAATGGCCGACGCCCGCGATCTCGCGGGCGTCCGCCATTAACCCCTCAGGTGCCGGGATCAATACAGATCCCGGCATCTGCGGCAGTTCGCCATTTAAATGAACGATCGGATCGCCCGCAGCGCTGCTGCGGGGATCCGATCATTCATAACGCCGCACGGAGGTCCCCTCTCCTTCCTCCGTGCGGCTCCCGGCGTCTCCTGCTCTGGTCTGTGATCGAGCAGACCAGAGCAGGAGATGACCGATAATACTGATCTGTTCTATGTCCTATACATAGAACAGATCAGTATTAGCAATCATGGTATTGCTATGAATAGTCCCCTATGGGGACTATTCAAGTGTAAAAAAAAAATGTAAAAGTAAAAGTAAAAAAAAAAGCGAAAAATCCCCTCCCCCAATAAAAAAGTAAAACGTCCGTTTTTTCCTATTTTACCCCCAAAAAGCGTAAAAAACATTTTTTATAGACATATTTGGTATCGCCGCGTGCGTAAATATCCGAACTATTAAAATAAAATGTTAATGATCCCGTACGGTGAACGGCGTGAACGAAAAAAAAAAAAAAAGTCCAAAATTCCTACTTTTTTTATACAGTTTATTAAAAAAAAATTATAAAAAATGTATTAAGTTTTTTATATGCAAATGTGGTATCAAAAAAAAGTACAGATCATGGCGCAAAAAATGAGCCCCCATACCGCCGCTTATACGGAAAAATAAAAAAAGTTAGAGGTCATCAAAATAAAGGGATTATAAACGTACTAATTTGGTTAAAAAGTTTGTGATTTTTTTTAAGCGCAACAATAATATAAAAGTATGTAATAATGGGTATCATTTTAATCGTATTGACCCTCAGAATAAAGAACATTTTTACCATAAATTGTACGGCGTGAAAACAAAACCTTCCAAAATTAGCAAAATTGCGTTTTTCGTTTTAATTTCCCCACAAAAATAGTGTTTTTTGGTTGCGCCATACATTTTATGATATAATGAGTGATGTCACTACAAAGGACAACTGGTCGCGCAAAAAACAAGCCCTCATACTAGTCTGTGGATGAAAATATAAAAGAGTTATGATTTTTAGAAGGCGAGGAGGAAAAAATGAAAACGTAAAAATTAAATTGTCTGAGTCCTTAAGGCCAAAATGGGCTGAGTCCTTAAGGGGTTAAAGGAGTACTCCGGTGGCAAAATTATTATTTTTTTTTTTAATCAACTGGTGCCAGAAAGTTAAACAGATTTGTAAATCACTTCTATTACAAAATCTTAATCCTTCCAGTACTTTTTAGGGGCTGTATACTAAAGAGAAATCAGAAAAAGAAATGCATTTCCTGACCACAGCACTCTCTGCTGACCTCTGCTGTCCATTTTAGGAACTGTCCAGAGTAGGAGAAAATCCCAATAGCAAACATTTGCGCCTCTGGATTTTTCTTTAGTATACAGCCCCTAAAAAGTACTGGAAGGATTAAGATTTTTTAATAGAAGTCATTTACAAATCTCTTTAACTTTCTGTCACCAGTTGATTTAAAAAAAATAGTTTTCCACAGGAGTACCCCTTTAAAGGGGTACTCCGTTGGCAATTTTTTTTTTTTTAAATCAACTGGTGCCAGAAAATTAAACAGATTTGTAAATTGCTTCTATAAAAAAAGATTTGTCCTTCCAGTACTCATTAGCAGCTGTATGCTACAGAGGAAATTCTTTTCTTTTTGAATTTCTTTTTTGCCTTGTCCGCAGTGCTCTCTGCTGACACCTGATGCCCGTATCAGGAACTGTCCAAAGCAGGAGAAAATCCCCATTGCAAACCTATGCTGCTCTGGACAGTTCCTGACACGGACAGAGTGGTCAGCAGAGAGCACTGTGGACAAGACAAAAAAGATATTCAAAAAGAAAAGAATTTCCTCTGTAGCATACAGCTGCTAAAAAGTACTGGAAGGATTAAGATTTTTCAATAGAAGTCATTTACACATCTGTTTTAACTTTCTGGCACTAGTTAATTTTAGAAAAAAAAAGCTTTCCAACGGAGTACCCCTTTAAAGCGGTACTCCAAAGGATAGGGGTTAAGATGTCTCATTAGAGCTTCGGATGCAGCGCCGGAGGCTCGTGACATCACAGCCACGCCCCCTCAATGCAAGTCTATGGGAGGGGGCGTGACGTCCGTCACGCCCCCTCCCATAGACTTGCATTGAGGGGGCGCGGCTGTGACGCCACGAGCCTCCGACACTGCATCGCCAGTCATCCGGCACGCAGCAATGTTCGCTCCGTGCACCGGATGTCTGGGGTGCCGCAGCCGAGATCGCAGGAGTCCTGCTGCTGGGGACATCTTATCCTCTACTTTTGGATTGGGCATAAGATGTGTAGGGGAGGAGTACCCCTTTAATTTTCATGAGAACAAAAAGCATGATCTGGTATCTGTCATCATATGTCCATCAGTGGTGTCTATTGGGACTAAGTGTTTATTTATGGTGACACCAGTGAGGGGGTAAGTAGCCAACTTCTCCTTGTTTGGTTTTCTACAGTAGTCGGAATAGTTGCAGCTTTGGGCAGGAGATGTCGGGTTATAAGACATGGCGGACGGGCTGGGCGGTATGACCAAATATGTGTATCACGGTATTTTTTTTTTTACTTACGGCGGTTCCACGGTATATAACGGTATCCCCCCCCTCAAATCATGTTACCCGCCAGCACTGTTCTGCTCCCCCCAATTAATGATCAGCCCAGCGGGTACTACTCACAGATGTCACCTTCAAGCACTGCCCTCCTCCTCTTTGTTGGGGGCCGCCGGGCGCTGGAACTCTATACTGTACGCCAGTGGTTTCCAACCTGCGGACCTCCAGTTGTTGCAAAACTACAACTCCCAGCATGCCCGGACATGTCTGGGCATGCTGGTAGTTGTAGTTTTGCAACAGCTGGAGGTCCGCAGGTTTGAGACCACTGCTGTACGCTATATCCCTATGCCAGGGCTGCAAAAGATACAGAAAATAAACTGTAACTTACCTACGTCGGCCTCACGCTGGGGACTGGAACGTCGGACAGCTGTCATCCTATCACCGGCCGCAGCGATGTCCCGCCAAGGCCAGTGATAGGCTGAGCCCACTGTCATGTAAGGAGCCGGCCAGAGCTGTCCGGGCATGCTGGGAGTTGTAGTTTTGCAACATCTGGAGGTCTGCAGGTTGGAGACCACTGGCGTACAGTATAGAGTTCCAGCACCCGGCGGCCCCAACAAAGAGGAGGAGGACAGTGCTTGTGGGTGACATCTTTGAGTAGTACCCCGCTGGGCTGATCATTAATTGGGGGGGGGCAGATCAGCGCTGGCGGGTAACATAGGATTAGTTCCCCGATGTGGGGACAGCGCTGCGCTGATAATACATTCCCAAGGGGGAGGGGCCCAACCGGTATTGCGGTATGGGGGAAAATTCATATCGTGCAGCCCAAAAAATTTGGTATGAACCGGTATACCGCCCAGCCCTACATGGCGGTTTTATGGTTCCCCGGAGACGCAGGCGTGGAGCAGTGTCAGTGATACCTCTAGACTTGCAGCTTCCATCCGTCACCCGGGTGTCACCATCGCTGTTTTGTACGGAAAATTTTTACATAACTTGGATTGTTACTATCTTACTGGCCTGTTATAAGGTGTTGGGGGAGGGGTTCGTGTATTTTTAGTTCTCGCACGCGCAGGATAAGGCAGGAAGTTTTAAATCCACTGCAAACAAGTGCAGACAATTAGGATAAAAAGCCGGCGGCGCGGGAAGCAATTTCACGTACGTGAGGGATTGACACCTCCTGAAATTACCAGACCTCCAGACTTTGAAGTGCACAGCGGCGGTGGGTTTAAGCGCCAATTATTTTTCTGAGAAAATGTGAAATGCAGAAAGCCCGATATCCTGCAAGATACCTGCTCTAATCATCGCAGACGGTAAATTACATCCACTCTAAATGGCGGCTTTATTATTTATATAACCGCGGGGGCACTGCCGGGACGGCACTCTCTACTCCCCACATTACGTGGCCACAACTCTTCTTCCTTAGTGTCTGTTACGTTTTTAAGCATGAGACTGCGGTCACACGCCACGGTTTGGCGATATTGTCCGATCCATTTGGGACATGAAATATGAGGAATCAATAAAGTTGTATCTTGTTGTAATGATCCAGGGAGTGATAAGATCTGTATCAATAGGGAGGTTGTTCTATATACAGGGCCCGTCTGGAGACAGAAACTCTTGTGGGCTCCAGCAGCCAGGTCCTGTCTTTTTGGGGGTCTCCGCTGCACCCACCACACACAACCTGTCAGCGGTCAGAGGACCCTGTTTTTGGAAAACTCTTATTTACTCTGGATAACCCCTTTTAATATATTTGCTCTTCTACTAGGAAAGGACGGAGCGCTCCCCTCATGAGTACCGTCTGCTGTCAGCTCGCTGTATTATTTCATTGCTCCTAATAACCTAAAGCAGCAATACACAATAGACATGTTGGCTAAACTTACTGATTTCAGTCAGAACTGTCACCAATGTAATGTGTACAGGGACCTCAAGACCCTCCACCGAGGGCAGATGTTGGGGGAGAGAAGAGAGATTCAACTGCCCAACACTTCTGTTCAGAGGAGTCTGGAGGATGAGGGGACAGAGAAGTCTGGAGAAGGAGGAGGACAGAGGAGTCTGGAGAAGGAGGAGGACAGAGAAGTCTGGAGAAGGAGGAGGACAGAGAAGTCTGGAGAAGGAGGAGGACAGAGGAGTCTGGAGAAGGAGGAGGACAGAGAAGTCTGGAGAAGGAGGAGGACAGAGGAGTCTGGAGAAGGAGGAGGACAGAGAAGTCTGGAGAAGGAGGAGGACAGAGGAGTCTGGAGAAGGAGGAGGACAGAGAAGTCTGGAGAAGGAGGAGGACAGAGGAGTCTGGAGAAGGAGGACAGAGAAGTCTGGAGGAGGAGGACAGAGGAGTCTGGAGGAGAAGGATAGAGAAGTGTGGATGGAGGAGGACAGAGGAGTCTGGAAAAGGAGGGGACAGAGAAGTCTGGAGGAGTTGGATAGAGAAGTCTGGAGGAGGAGGAGGATAGAGGAGTCTGGATGGAGGGGACAGAGGAGTCTGGCGGAGGACAGAGAAGTCTGGAGGATGAGGAGACAGAGAAGTCTGGAGGAGGAGGACAGAGGAGTCTGGAGGAGAAGGATAGAGGAGTCTGGAGGAGGAGGACAGAGAAGTCTGGAGAAGGAGGATAGAGGAGTCTGGATGGAGGAGGACAGAGGAATCTGTGGGTATGGTCAGAGAAGCCTGGGAGTCTGTAGCAGAGGACAGAAGTCTAAGTGGAGGGGCATAGAATCCTGGCAGTCTGGAGGGGGAGGACAGAGGAGTCTGGGGGGAGGGGCACAGAAGTCTTGGAGTCTGGAGGTTGGGGACAGGGATTTGCGGGAGCTGACGAAGAGGTCGGAAAAAGGAGGGAAGGAGGTGACAAATGAGTCTTGCAGTAGTTTTACCCCAACCCCCCCCCCCCCCCCCCCAAATTGAGGATCCTCCGTGCATATCCTGGGTGAATGCTTAGCTTTAATAGTTTTTGTGCCGTTTTACCAATAAGTGTATGAAATATGTAACATAAAACCTGATCCTGAATCCAGATTGATTCTCTGACCCGTTACACATCTGGAGATATAGGGGGATATAGTGTCCTAGGTTGCAGAACGGTCGGGGTTAATAATGGCTGTAAATGTATCTAAATGGCGCACATGGAACGGATAATTTGTTGCTACTTGTTTGAATACACAGAAATGGATTGAGCCAAAATAGTCCGTCGTTTTACCGCTCTTCTTGGTCACGCCATTTTTGCAGATCCTTTTAAACAGCGGTGAAGTTGTGCGGGGATCAGAATTTCGCAGCTTCTCGTCGCCGCTCAAGTCCCAGTCACGTCCTTTTCTTCTCATGTCTTTCATTCCTATAGGAGTGAGCGGCGGATGTGGCGCTCTATAGTAACGCTCCAGAACACGTCTCTTCAGATGTTACATATCAGCGCCGCACAGTCCGCCCTGCAATAAACATCCGTGTCCCAGCGGGCACCGCGCTGGTCGTGTACGGCTTTTATGGCGACATTCCTGATTGAATGGCTCACGTGTCCCGCTCTGATCCCTTCTCGCATGGTGATTTTTAGGCCGCAGCGTTATGGACTAATCTTATTTTACGGGGGAGTATTGTGGCCCGGAGGGGCGTTTTACATGTTACTGCTCTTTATCGCCGCGCCATTTCCCAGTGATGAGTAATTATGCAAATATTACCTTTTATTTCTTTTTACGAGAGCCACAAGTGCGCCGGGTCCGTGAATCAAATGCGCTTGGTGTAGAATTGGTTGTGGGTTTAATGTGGTGGAGACGGTGATTATGTCGGATGATCTCGGGGTCTATCAGCACTCGGCGGCGGCGGCCATGTTTTCTATATAAATCCTGCACAGGGCGGCCCCCCATATGAAGAGCCTGTAGGGCCTGTTCACACTGTCTGCACCCGCTAATACTCCTGACACATGAGCTGCACTTTATCCCCATAACGCACAGTTGTGTTATATAATGGCGGTCTATCAGCGCAATACAGTCCTATATGGCGGTCGTATAAGTCCAGCGTACAATTTTATTTAACATTTGGATAAAGTTAACGTAAATACAGCCTTAAAGGAGTAGTGCAGCGAAAAATAACATATTCCCTGTCCAAAGGATAGAAGATCAGTTATAGATCGTGCGGGGTCCGACTGCTGGGACCCCCCGGGATCTCTTGAACGAGGCCCCGGCAGCGTGCCGGAAAGAAGCTGCAGTCGACACAACCCCTCCCTGTAGGCGCTCCGTGCCAGGGTCAGCACGTCCCCTTCCAGCTGACTGCCGGGGTCCCAGCGCTCGGACCCCCCAGTGATGTATAACTTATCCCCTTTCCTTTGGATAGGAGATAAGTTGTTTTTCACCACATAACTCCTTTAAAGGGGTAGTCCACTGCCCCAGCGTTCGGAACATTTTGTTCCGAACGCTGGGGCAGTGGTGTATCCCTTTTAATATCTAATCATAAAAATTCAGATCACGTTGTTTTTTTTTTTTAAATTTTTTTTTTTTTTTTTTTTTTTTTAGCTCTGTTCTCATTAAAGGGGTTATCCAGGAAAAAACATTTTTTTTAAATTACTTCTGTTAAAAAATCTTAATCCTTTCAGTACTTATGAGCTGCTGAAGTTGAGTTGTTATTTTCTGTCTAAGTGCTCTCTGATGACACGTGTCTCGGGAACTGTCCAGAGTAGAAGCAAATCCCCATAGCAAACCTCTTCTACTCTGTGCAGTTCCCGAGACAAACAGAGATGTCAGCAGAGAGCACTGTTGTCAGACAGAAAAGAACAACTCAACTTCAGCAGCTGATAAGTATTGGAAGGATTAAGATTTTTTAATAGAAGTAATTTACAAATCTGTTTAAATTTCTGGAGCCAGTTGATATAAAGAAAAAGTTTTTTTCCTGGATAACCCCCTTTAAGCTTTTATGCTGTGTATCCCTGACCTACCCTTATAATCTACGGCAAATTCCCCTTAATTGCATTTACCATACTTAGGCCCAAATACGGAATTTTCACGCATTTCCGCTCGTAGCAGACTCACATTGATTTTAATGGGAATTCCGCTGCACGGTTGACACGTTCCGCGGAAGAATTGCATTCTGCCGGAAGATGTAAATGGGAGTTGTAGTGATGCAACAGCTGGAAAGCAGAAACACTGATCTACTCCTGTGGGAACCTCTGACACCATTTGATACAATTTTATTCTTTGTGATGTAAACAGTCTGGACTCCAGTCTGAAACAATGTATCCATACTCAAAGTATGAACTTTTACAACCCCAAAGGCTGTCCGTGCATGCTGGGAGTTGTAGTTTTGCAACAGCTGGAGGCACAACAACACCAGATTGCCTCCAGCTGTTTCAAATCTACAACTCCCAGCATGCCCGAACAGATTACAAGGGTCCCAGAAGTCATACTTTCTGAGATCTGACACTTATCCTCCACCCTGCCAAGCAGTGTTTCCCAACCAGTGCACCTCCAGATGTTGCAAAACCACAACTCCCAGCACGCCCGGACAGCCAACGGTAAACTTATATAGAAATGTTTAAAGGGGCACTCCGGTGGAAAACATTTTTTTTTAAATAAACTGGTGCCAGTTTTAAATGACTTCTGTTAAAAAAAATCTTTACCCTTCCAGTACTTATCAGCTGTTTGCTACAGGGGGAATTCTTTTCTTTTTGAATTTCTTTTTTGTCTTTACCACAGTGCTCTCTGCTGACACCTCTGTCCCTGTCAGGAACTGTCCAGAGCAGCATAGGTTTGCAATGGGGATTTTCTCCTTCTCTGGACAGTTCCTGATACGGGCATCAGGTGTCAGCAGAGAGCACTGTGGACAAGACAAAAGAAATTCAAAAAGAAAATAATTTCCTCTGTAGCATACAGCTACTAATAAATACTGGAAGGGTAAAGATTTTTTTAATAGAAGTCATTTACAAATCTGACACAAGTTGATATATATATATAAATGTTTTCCACCGGATTACCCCTTTAAACCATGAACAGAATACTTAGTCAAACATGTTTCCCCCCCCCCCCCCAAGAGGTATGTACCGTACTTCATCAGGGGGCATTACACAGAATTATGATTAGACAGCTGTAAAATATTATGATAAAGTAAACTGAGGACCCCAAAAAGGAAGATATGGAGAAGGTAGGAATTGCTGGTATGCCCGCCGATGGATTGGCATAGTTATAAAAGGAAAAGCTCATGACCCCCACAGGCAGGAGGGCAAATCCCAAGTCTCCAGTCTTCTGATATACCAGGGGCCATACAGTGGGTTTAGTTGCCCCCTCACATTTAGGACAAGAACTTCCTGAGCCCCTGTATTACTGAGAGTTTCATCCGGACACAGAATGGCGCGGGGTGTAAAAAGTTAACTCCGCCGCGGACAAAGCTTTTAAATCCATTCCTGATGGATAAAGCCATTAGTATAAATTGTTGGCTGCGTCCCGTCTCCGTAGTCATGTCTGAGATGCATAAATACGTCTCTGCGGTATTTAGTTATTCATACCATTGACCACCATAAAACTTTTCCTGCAAATTAGCTGCTGCCTTTAACACGTCTGCGCAGGCGAGAAAATTGGTGCGTAAATCAAAGGCAGCGAGGAATTAATTGCGGTGGAAATAGGAAAAGATGGATGGTAATGCGGAGTCGGGCGTATGCTGATTATAACAACAGCGCTCATAAAATGGATTCATGGCCAGGATCGGGGGTCCGGGGGAAGGGGACCACAAGATGTTTCCATTAAAGGGGTACTCCACTGGAAAACAATTTCTTTTAAATTAACTGGTGCCAGAAAGATTTGTAAATTACCTCTATTAAAAATTCATAATCCTTCCAGTACTTATCAGCTGCTGTGTGGTCCACAGGAAGTTCTTTTCTTTTTGAATTTCCTTTGTCTGACCACAGTGCTCTCGGCTGACACCTCTGTCCGTGTCAGGAACTGTCCAGAGCAGTAGAGGTTTGTTATGGAGATTCTATCCTGCTCTGGACAGTTCCTGACATGGACAGAGGTGTCAGACAGAAAGGAAATTCAAAAAGAAAAGAACTTCCTGTGGAGCATACAGCAGCTGATAAGTACTGGAAGGATTAAAGGGGTATTCCAGGAAAAAACTTTTTTTTATATATATCAACTGGTTCCAGAAAGTTAAACAGATTTGTAAATTACTTCAATTAAAAATTCTTAATCCTTTCAGTACTTATGAGCTTCTGAAGTTTAGGTTGTTCTTTTCTGTCTAAGTAATCTCTGATGACACCTGTCTCGGGAACCGCCCAGTTTAGAAGCAAATCCCCATAGCAAACCTCTTCTAAACTGGGTGGTTCCCGAGACACCTGTCATCACAGAGCACTTAGACAGAAAAGAACAACCTAAACTTCAGAAGCTCATAAGTACTGAAAGGATTAAGATTTTTTTAAAAGAAGTAATTAACAAATCTGTTTAACTTTCTGGAGCCAGTTGATATATAAAAAAAAGTTTTTTTCCTGGATAACCCTTTTAAGATTTTTAAATGGAAGTCATTTACAAATCTGTTTAACTTTTGTGGCACCAGTTGATTTAAAATAAATGTTTTCCAGCGGAGTACCCCTTTAACATCTGCATCATTCTCCAGGTAGTGACCGCCGGCCTCCGGCGGTCACTACCTGGAGAATGATGCAGATGTTAATGATAATGTGGCTTTGGTCTTGTGCCAGATAACCAGACTATCAGGTAGCAGACTAATGTACAAATTTTGCGCCATTCAGGGTCTGTGGAGAGCTGGGTGACACCCACTACAGGACGCGCCCCTCATCCTCACCGTTTGGCCGGAGCACGTTGGACCTGGTGCAGATTTTCTGAGATTAGAGAAGAATTCTTCATAGCAGCAGCAGCTCCGCTGACTAAAAGTGAAAAGGTTAACGCAATAACCATGCCGCCCGCCCGCGTATTGTAGCCAACGATGGTTTTTTTTTGGGATTCCAGCGGATGGTGCGTAACGCCGCTGCCGTCCTGTAATGATGAGATTTAATGGCGCTGAGCCCAGCTCTCTATGCAAATAAGCACGGTCACATTTATGGCTTCACATCCGGCTGTTCTGTAGGGGGCGGAGCCGCGGCGTTGGGTCCTAATGGCTGCCTCCGGGGATTCTGGGAGAATTTATCATCCACCTCTTTGGTTTCACCGTTCTTACACCTTTACGTAATGCTCTGACGTGCAGCCGATACATCAGACCGTTGCACGATGTTCAGTGAATTTGTTGTATCTTAGTATAGGCTTAATTTGCGCAACAGGCGCCGACATTTCCTGCCGACTGTGTTAAGTGACACATGGGGCGCTCACTTCAGCGTTCATCTGGATCTGTAAAAAGACGAAATGTTGCAAGTTTTTTTTTTTTTTTGCAGTAAAGCTATTATGGGACAAATTTACACATGTTCATTATTTACATTCGGGGGCCTTACCTAGTCCTGCTTAGGGTTTGTTACAGTTGTATCCAGTCCTGAAAGGTTGTTACATTTTCTCTGCATAGTTGAATGATTCCCTAAATGGTTCAGAATTTAAACCTGCCACCTCTGAACATTGTCCGCTCCTCTTTTCGTTTTTTTCTTCTCTGAGGTTTCTCTGGTTTTTCTTCTCTGCGGTTTTCTCTTCAGTTTTCTCTTCTCTTCAGTTTTCTCTTCTCTGCAGTTTTCTCTGTGGTTTTATCTTCTCTGTGGTTTTATCTTCTCTGTGGTTTTATCTGCTCTGTGGTTTTATCTGCTCTGTGGTTTTATCTGCTCTGTGGTTTTATCTGCTCTGTGGTTTTATCTGCTCTGTGGTTTTATCTGCTCTGTGGTTTTCTCTTCTCTGTGGTTTTATCTGCTCTGTGGTTTTCTCTTCTCTGTGGTTTTCTCTTCTCTGTGGTTTTCTCTTCTCTGTGGTTTTCTCTTTGGTTTTTCTTCTCTGTGGTTTTCTCTTCTTTGCAGTTTTCTCTGCGGTTTTCTCTTCTCTGCAGTTTTCTCTTCTCTGCGGTTTTCTCTTCTCTGCGGTTTTCTCTTCTCTGCGGTTTTCTCTTCTCTGCGGTTTTCTCTTCTCTGCGGTTTTCTCTTCTCTGCGGTTTTCTCTGCGGTTTTCTCTTTGGTTTTCTCTTCTCTGCGGTTTTCTCTTTTCTGCGGTTTTCTCTTCTCTGCGTCCTTCCACAGGTTCTACACAATCCGCCTGATTGGTTCCAGTTCAGATTGGCTGCAGAATCCTGTCATTAATTTGAGAAGTGTGCACACAGAATCAGGCCATGTAATGGCAGAGGAGGCGCATCCGTCCTCTACATCTCCAGCAGCACTGATCCCCACCATCTTCTGATCCTCCCCTATTCTTCTCTATGTAGATACAGCTAAAATGTTACATAGAATACAAACTATAACGAGACACTGACAGCGCTCTGTAGTGTGATAACATTGGGAGACTCAATACAAGTGGTGCTTACTCTACTTTCAGTCTGAAAAGTCTTTTCCTGAAATACTCTGTGCCATGGGGTACCCCACCCATCAATCTATAACCTCCAGCAATCTCTATTCTGCTCTTCTGAAATCCTCTGTGCTGCTGGGGACCCCCGCTGGTGACTATATAGTCAGTCTGTGACCTCCATCACAATCAGCAGCCTCTCCCCTGAAATCCTCTGTGCTGCTGGGGACCCCCGCTGGTGACTATATAGTCAGTCTGTGACCTCCACCACAATCCGCAGCCTCTCCCCTGAAATCCTCTGTGCTGCTGGGGACCCCCGCTGGTGACTATATAGTCAGTCTGTGATCTCCATCACAATCAGCAGCCTCTCCCCTGAAATCCTCTGTGCTGCTGGGGACCCCCGCTGGTGACTATATAGTCAGTCTGTGACCTCCATCACAATCAGCAGCCTCTCCCCTGAAATCCTCTGTGCTGCTGGAGACCCCGCGACTATATATAGTCAGTCTGTGACCTCCATCACAATCAGCAGCCTCTCCCCTGAAATCCTCTGTGCTGCTGGGGACCCCGCTGGTGACTATATAGTCAGTCTGTGACCTCCATCACAATCAGCAGCCTCTCCCCTGAAATCCTCTGTGCTGCTGGGGACCCCCGCTGGTGACTATATAGTCAGTCTGTGATCTCCATCACAATCAGCAGCCTCTCCCCTGAAATCCTCTGTGCTGCTGGGGACCCCGCGACTATATATAGTCAGTCTGTGACCTCCATCACAATCAGCAGCCTCTCCCCTGAAATCCTCTGTGCTGCTGGGGACCCCGCTGGTGACTATATATAGTCAGTCTGTGACCTCCAACACAATCAGCAGCCTCTCCCCTGAAATCCTCTGTGCTGCTGGGGACCCCGCTGGTGACTATATAGTCAGTCTGTGACCTCCATCACAATCAGCAGCCTCTCCCCTGAAATCCTCTGTGCTGCTGGGGACCCCGCTGGTGACTATATAGTCAGTCTGTGACCTCCATCACAATCAGCAGCCTCTCCCCTGAAATCCTCTGTGCTGCTGGGGACCCCGCTGGTGACTATATAGTCAGTCTGTGACCTCCATCACAATCAGCAGCCTCTCCCCTGAAATCCTCTGTGCTGCTGGGGACCCCCGCTGGTGACTATATAGTCAGTCTGTGACCTCCATCACAATCAGCAGCCTCTCCCCTGAAATCCTCTGTGCTGCTGGAGACCCCGCTGGTGACTATATAGTCAGTCTGTGATCTCCATCACAATCAGCAGCCTCTCCCCTGAAATCCTCTGTGCTGCTGGGGACCCCCGCTGGTGACTATATATAGTCAGTCTGTGACCTCCAACATAATCAGCAGCATCTCCCCTGAAATCCTCTGTGCTGCTGGAGACCCCGCTGGTGACTATATAGTCAGTCTGTGATCTCCATCACAATCAGCAGCCTCTCTCCTGAAATCCTCTGTGCTGCTGGGGACCCCCGCTGGTGACTATATATAGTCTGTCTGTGACCTCCAACATAATCAGCAGCCTCTCCCCTGAAATCCTCTGTGCTGCTGGGGACCCCGCTGGTGACTATATATAGTCAGTCTGTGATCTCCATCACAATCAGCAGCCTCTCCCCTCAAATCCTCTGTGCTGCTGGAGACCCCGCTGGTGACTATATAGTCAGTCTGTGACCTCCATCACAATCAGCAGCCTCTCCCCTGAAATCCTCTGTGCTGCTGGGGACCCCGCTGGTGACTATATAGTCAGTCTGTGACCTCCATCACAATCAGCAGCCTCTCCCCTGAAATCCTCTGTGCTGCTGGAGACCCCGCTGGTGACTATATAGTCAGTCTGTGATCTCCATCACAATCAGCAGCCTCTCCCCTGAAATCCTCTGTGCTGCTGGGGACCCCCGCTGGTGACTATATATAGTCAGTCTGTGACCTCCATCACAATCAGCAGCCTCTCCCCTGAAATCCTCTGTGCTGCTGGGGACCCCGCTGGTGACTATATAGTCAGTCTGTGACCTCCATCACAATCCGCAGCCTCTCCCCTGAAATCCTCTGTGCTGCTGGGGCCCCCCCCCTGGTGACTATATAGTCAGTCTGTGATCTCCATCACAATCAGCAGCCTCTCCCCTGAAATCCTCTGTGCTGCTGGGGACCCCCGCTGGTGACTATATAGTCAGTCTGTGACCTCCACCACAATCCGCAGCCTCTCCCCTGAAATCCTCTGTGCTGCTGGGGACCCCCGCTGGTGACTATATAGTCAGTCTGTGACCTCCATCACAATCAGCAGCCTCTCCCCTCAAATCCTCTGTGCTGCTGGGGACTCCCCACTGGTGACTATATAGTCAGTCTGTGACCTCCATCACAATCCGCAGCCTCTCCCCTGAAATCCTCTGTGCTGCTGGGGACCCCGCTGGTGACTATATAGTCAGTCTGTGATCTCCATCACAATCAGCAGCCTCTCCCCTGAAATCCTCTGTGCTGCTGGGGACTCCCCACTGGTGACTATATAGTCAGTCTGTGACCTCCATCACAATCAGCAGCCTCTCCCCTGAAATCCTCTGTGCTGCTGGGGACCCCCGCTGGTGACTATATATAGTCAGTCTGTGACCTCCATCACAATCCGCAGCCTCTCCCCTGAAATCCTCTGTGCTGCTGGGGACCCCGCTGGTGACTATATAGTCAGTCTGTGACCTCCATCACAATCCGCAGCCTCTCCCCTGAAATCCTCTGTGCTGCTGGGGCCCCCCCCCTGGTGACTATATAGTCAGTCTGTGATCTCCATCACAATCAGCAGCCTCTCCCCTGAAATCCTCTGTGCTGCTGGGGACCCCCGCTGGTGACTATATAGTCAGTCTGTGACCTCCATCACAATCAGCAGCCTCTCCCCTGAAATCCTCTGTGCTGCTGGGGACCCCGCTGGTGACTATATAGTCAGTCTTTGACCTCCATCACAATCAGCAGCCTCTCCCCTGAAATCCTCTGTGCTGCTGGGGACCCCCGCTGGTGACTATATAGTCAGTCTTTGACCTCCATCACAATCAGCAGCCTCTCCCCTGAAATCCTCTGTGCTGCTGGGGACCCCGCGACTATATATAGTCAGTCTGTGACCTCCATCACAATCCGCAGCCTCTCCCCTGAAATCCTCTGTGCTGCTGGGGACCCCGCTGGTGACTATATAGTCAGTCTGTGACCTCCATCACAATCAGCAGCCTCTCCCCTGAAATCCTCTGTGCTGCTGGGGACCCCGCTGGTGACTATATAGTCAGTCTGTGACCTCCATCACAATCCGCAGCCTCTCCCCTGAAATCCTCTGTGCTGCTGGGGACCCCGCTGGTGACTATATAGTCAGTCTGTGACCTCCATCACAATCCGCAGCCTCTCCCCTGAAATCCTCTGTGCTGCTGGGGACCCCGCTGGTGACTATATAGTCAGTCTGTGACCTCCATCACAATCAGCAGCCTCTCCCCTGAAATCCTCTGTGCTGCTGGAGACCCCGCTGGTGACTATATATAGTCAGTCTGTGACCTCCATCACAATCCGCAGCCTCTCCCCTGAAATCCTCTGTGCTGCTGTTCTATGTGACAGTTGCCTATGGTGTTTGTCAGGATCATGTTACCAGTGACAGCCGGTGCCGCCCGTCGCCCGCCTCTCCCTTCCGGCCCTGCAAAGCGTTTTCTCAGCGTGGCAGGGGCCGCGCCAGCTCTGTTGCTGACTTTTAGCAGCTGGTTAACTTTTATTCTTCTGCGCTGATTTTCGGCTTCACACTCCATTTATTGTCAGAGGCGACCAGGAATTACAAATCGAGTCCCAAAATATCCCGCCATCTGTCACCCTGGCGATGCATTGTTAATGGCGCGTGCGTGCGACAAGTATCAGGCGTGTGCAGATCGCAGCTCCCGTACCGCACAGCGCGTTCCAGGAGACGTGTCGTGACCTTGTGGCGGCCGCTCCACCTCTGCCCACCATTGTGCCCATGACTATCGACTGGCATCGCCTGCTGTGACCCCGCAGCAGCTAAATGCATGTGGCTTTAGGTTACGTGTGATTGCAACAAAACCCCAGATGCTGCAGTATTAAGGGTCGTAGTAACCTGCAGCCCAGTGCATTATGATAATAATTATAAAAATAATATTCCAAACACATCACAGCTTTCCCATGCTCCTGAATGGCAAATCTGTCCGGTTATGAAGGGATGCCTTACAGTGGTACAGTGCAGTTACAGGAGTACCCTGGAATATATATATATATATATATATATATATATATATATATATATATATATATATATATATATATATATACCGTATATATATATACAGTATATATATGAGATATATTTATAATTTTTTGGGCTATTATTAGTGATTGAAGGGGCATTCCAGAAAAAAAAAAACTTAAACTTTCTGGAGCTAGTCGATATAAAAATAAAAAAATAAAACTGATTTGTAAATTACTTCTATTTAAAAATCCTGATCCTTCCAATAATTATCAGCTGCTGAAGTTGAGTTGTTCTTTTCTGTCTGGCAACAGTGCTCTCTGCTGACATCTCTGCTTGTCTCGGGAACTGCACAGAGTAGAAGAGGTTTGCTATGGGGATTTGCTTCTACTCTGGACAGTTCCCGAGACACGTGTCATCAAAGAGCACTTAGACAGAAAAGAACAACTCGACTTCAGCAGCGCATGAGTACTGAAAGGATTAAGATTTTTTTTTAAGAGAAGTAATTTACAAATCTGTTTAACTTTCTGGGGCAAGTTGATATATAAAAACTTTTTTTTTTCCTGGATAACCCCTTTAAGGTAGACCAGTGGTCTCCAAACTGTTGCCCTCCAAATGTTGCAAAACTACATCTCCCAGCATGTCCGGACAGCCATTGGCTACAACTAGTATGCTGGGAGTTGTAGTTTTACTAGGGCCACAGTTTGGAGACCACTTATGTAGAGGATCCTGTGTACGAATTGTGCATACCTGTTTTAGCTGATGTGGCAGGCATGGGAGTTTTCAGCCATACTGGTTGCAGTTCCATCACAGAAATGATTTCCTAATGCGGCCTTCATTTCCTATGAATCTCCTGGCTTTACAGAGAGAGGTGGTGAAGTCTGATCACTGCACCTGGTCATTGACTTAGGCTGCGGGTAATGTAGTTTACCCTGATGAACGGATTAGACTCGTAAGTGCGTTAGGATCAGTTCACACTATGTGCTCCTTGGATACAGTTTCTTATTCAAAGAGCATGCTGGGAGTAGTAGTTTTGCAACATCTGGAGGGCGGCAGTGTAAAGACCACTGATGCAGAGAATCCTGTGTATACCTTGTGCTTACCTGTTCTAACTGATGTGGCAGGCATGGGAATTTTCAGCCATACTGATTGCAATTCCATCACAGAAATTATTTCCTAATGCTGCCTACATTTCCAATGAATTTTCTGGCTTTGCAGAGAGAGGGGGTGAAGTCTGATCACTGCACCTGGTCATCTAATTAGGCTGCTGATGCTGAAGGTCACCCAGGTAAATTGAGTAGACTCATAAGTAGGTTGGCATCAGTTCACACTATGTTCAGTTTTGATGCATATTTCTTGTTCAAAGAGTATTTTGCAAAACTACAACTCCCAGCATGCCCGGACAGCCAATGGCTGTCCAGGAATGCTGGGAATTGTAGTTTTGCAACATCTGGAGGGCCGCAGTGTAGAGACCACTGATGGAGAGAATCTTTTATATGCCTTGTGCTTACTTGTTTTAGCTGATGTGGCAGGCATGAGGGTTTTCAGCCATACTGATTGCAACTCCATCACTTAAATGATTTCCTATGAACCCTCTGGCTTTGCAGAGAGAGGGGGTGAAGTCCGATCACTGCACCTGGTCATCTAATTAGGCTGCTGGTGCTGGAGATCACCCAGGTGAACAGATTACTCATAAGTGCGTTGGGTTCAGTTCACACTACGTGCAGTTTTGATGCATTTTATTATTCCGATAGCGTTTTTAGGATATATATTTAGCATCACAATTCCTAGAAATTAATTTGTGACGCCTCGATCGTCTCTTGTATTTGGGACCTGGAGGTTGGAGACGCGATTATAGTCCTGACAGATCTCTGGAAGGAGGAGCGCAGAAATAAGCGCCCGTTTCTTCGCTGCTGCAGAGTCGTCTCCGCTTTATGTTGCTCTTATTATTATTATCCTGCACGTTTTTTTATCATCTCTCATTTAACAGGGTTGTAAAACCCCCGTCTGCTCCACTTGAGATGTGACGACGCATTCGGCGCTGTTTATTCCTCAGTACAATTCATTTTACGGCCCTAATACAAAATAATTAAGTATCAGCGAGCGGCGAGTCATGGTTACTCAGCGCTCCACCGCGGCCAGGGTCACTCAACTGGAATATGTCACCGCGTTACTGCTGACGGTATTTATAGAGAAGTCACAGAGAGTCACAGATTACACCGCCTTCTGATGTCTCACGTTAGGTGAAAGGGCTGTGTACACAGTATAAACCCGCCTGACACTGCACACAGATTAACTGTAAACCCGTACAGGACAAGAGCAGCTGCCATTTATATATGAATGAGCCAGAACTAGTGTCAGGATCTCCAGGCAGTATTATAGTAGTTATATTCTTGTATATAGGAGCAGTATTATAGTAGTTATATTCTTGTGTATAGGAGCAGTATTATAGTAGTTATATTCTTGTATATAGGAGCAGTATTATAGTAGTTATATTCTTGTATATAGGAGGAGTATTATAGTAGTTATATTCTTGTATATAGGAGCAGTATTATAGTAGTTATATTCTTGTATATAGGAGCAGTATTATAGTAGTTATATTCTTGTATATAGGAGCAGTATTATAGTAGTTATATTCTTGTATATACGGGGCAGTATTATAGTGGTTATATTCTTGTATATAGGAGGCGGTATTATAGTAGTTATATTCTTGTATATAGCAGCAGTATTATAGTAGTATATTCTTGTATATAGGAGGCAGTATTATAGTAGATATATTCTTGTATATAGGAGGCAGTATTATAGTAGTTATATTCTTGTATATAGGAGCAGTATTATAGTAATTATATTCTTGTATATACGGGGCAGTATTATAGTGGTTATATTCTTGTATATAGGAGCAGTATTATAGTAGTTATATTCTTGTATATAGGAGCAGTATTATAGTAATTATATTCTTGTATATACGGGGCAGTATTATAGTAGTTATATTCTTGTATATAGGAGGCAGTATAATAGTAGTTATATTCTTGTATATAGGAGCAGTATTATAGTAGTTATATTCTTGTATATAGGAGCAATATTATAGTAGTTATATTCTTGTATATAGGAGCAGTATTGTAGTAGTTATATTCTTGTATATAGGAGCAGTATTATAGTAGTTATATTCTTGTATATAGGAGGCAGTATTATAGTAGTTATATTCTTGTATATAGGGGCAGTATTATAGTAGTGATATTCTTGTATATAGGAGGCAGTATTATAGTAGTTATATTCTTGTATATAGGGGCAGTATTATAGTAGTTATATTCTTGTATATAGGAGCAGTATTATTGTAGTTATATTCTTGTATATAGGAGCAATATTATAGTAGTTATATTCTTGTATATAGGAGGCAGTATTATAGTAGATATATTCTTGTATATAGGAGCAGTATTATAGTAGTTATATTCTTGTATATAGGAGGCAGTATTATAGTAGTTATATTCTTGTATATAGGGGCAGTATTATAGTAGTGATATTCTTGTATATAGGAGGCAGTATTATAGTAGTTATGTGGAGGGGAGATAGAGAGATAGGACCGCACCGCGGTCACCCACAATATCCGGGAGTGTATGCACTGTAACAGGGGAAATCGGAGGTATGGGGCGGGGTGGTGCAAGAAAGCAGGAGAGAACAATGTCCAAAATATCAAAGTGAGAAAAAGGTTGCTTCTGCACTCACCCTTCTTGCGCTGTGTCACTGAGTTAGTCCATGTACGGCCGGCCGCTGTACGGGAGATGATACGGAGAGATCGCTACAGCCGGAGCTGAGCGGTGACAGCTACGAGCTCGTTTCGCGGTAAAAACCGCTTCTTCGGGCCTCACCTCGTGTCTGTCTAAGCGCATCCTTTATCTGGGCGCTCCATGACGTCATCCTCAGTGGGAGGAGACTCGATATATTTTCTGCTCAGGTGATGAAAGATGTCAAATCCCTCATCTACCCCAGTACCACAAGTAATTTATCCCTGAAAGAACAAAAAGCACTCAAATGGCTCCGCACCAGACAAGATTTGGTCATCAAAAAAGCCGACAAAGGTGGGAGTGTAGTGGTGATGTCAAAAGAGTATTACCTGAAGGAAGCGCACCGTCAATTAAAGAACCAGGAGGTATACCTGCCCCTTGCCACGGATCCTACGAATAAAATAATTTCCAGGCTGAGAACATACTTGCACAAGAATGTGGAGAAAGGACTTCTAGACAAGAAGAAGGCTGAAAAGCTTATACCAGAGTGCGCAAAAAAACCGCACTGGTATTTTTTACCTAAGGTTCACAAAAGCCTGGAATCTCCCCCGGGGAGACCCATTGTTGCAGGAATTGGGGCGCCCTTGGAATACCTCTCCCAGTATCTGGACTGGCTATTGAGACCTTTACTGGTAAGTGTACCTTCTTACCTGAAGGACACAGACAGCTTCCTAAAAACTCTAGACAGCACCCAATGGTCTGACTCCTACAGACTGGCCACCATTGATGTAGAGAGCCTCTATACCCGGATCCCACAAGAATTGGGGATCCGGGTAATAGGTGATTTCTTGATCACCGCCGGCAAAAGTGAAGCTTACACTAACTTTGTGAAAGAGGGTTTGGAGTTAATTCTCACCAACAATTGCTTCACATTTGATGGGGATTGGTACTCCCAGCGTACAGGTACGGCGATGGGGACTCCGGTCGCATGTACCTTCGCAAACCTTTTTTTGGCAGCACTTGAGCAGAAGATCATCTACAGTTCACAAAATCCTTACATCGGGCATATCAAATTGTACAGTCGCTTTGTGGACGATGTGTTTATTGCATGGGAAGGCGAAGAATACGAATTCAACGAGTTTGTGCAGTACCTAAATAATCACAACAGGATGAACATGTTCTTCACCAGTAAATTTTCAGCCGAAAAAATCGAATTTCTGGATGTAGAGATCCACATTAGAGAGGGCAACATAACCACTACAGGATACAGAAAGGAGACAGCCACCAACTCGTATCTCCACTACCAAAGTTATCATCCTCAGCACACAAAAAATGCTCTACCATACAGCCAATACCTCCGGATAAAAAAGATTAATAGTACAGAAGAAGGTTTTATAAAACAAGCTGACGAACTCACCAACAGATTCCAAGAAAGAGGTTATCCTCCCAGATTACTAAAAGAAGCTCTGGAGAGAGTGAAAAAGATCCCCCGCAGTGACTTGATCAACAAAAAATATAAGAAAAATAAAAAACACGCCACGTCTGCTAAAACGGAAAAAGACATTGAAGAGCAGAGATTTGTTTTTTCCTTCCAATATAACCCTCTTGCCACTGTCATCAGAAAAGCTCTCCTCAATAATTGGCACATTCTTGAAAGAGATCCTGTCCTACAAAAAGCCGCAATGAAAAAACCGCTGGTCACTTTTCGCAGGAGTGAAAGTCTGAAAAACCAATTAGTCTCCTCCTCTTTCTCCAGTAAAAAACTTGGCGAGAACTGGATAGCGAAAAATGAATTAAAAGGAAACTACAAATGTGGGACATGTATCCACTGCCCCCAGATGTACAGAGGCGCCTACATCAAATTGGGAAACTGTGACATTTCTATACATGACTTTATTTTCTGCAGATCAGAATGGGTCATATATGCGATCCTATGTCCCTGCAAAAGGTATTACATAGGGTCCACCAAACGCTGCCTTTTTTCTAGATTCAGGGAGCACAAACGGTCCCTTAAAACAGGGATCGGCTCGGCCAGACTAATCGAGCATATGAAGGCTCACCACAACAGTGATGAAAAAACACTGATTTTCTGCGGCTTAGAAAAAATAGCCACCGGGGGCACAGCCAGAGAGAAAGTCCTCCGACAGCGAGAGGCACATTGGATCATTAAGACCGATGCCATGGGCATTTTGGGGCTTAATGATCGCAACGAGCTTACAGTATTTCTGTGAGCTCAAGTGTATGACGCCCCGTACACTGACATGAACTAATTCTGCAATCCACGTGTACTTAAAGACTTCCCCTTTTTGTTTGAATTTATCTCACTCCCCCCTTACACATTTTTTATTCTTATTGCAACTTCTTCGTTTTTATCCACTTTGATAACATTTTTTGTGAATGTCAATCACGTACCTGAACAGGTACACTAGTCTCCTCCCACTGAGGATGACGTCATGGAGCGCCCAGATAAAGGATGCGCTTAGACAGACACGAGGTGAGGCCCGAAGAAGCGGTTTTTACCGCGAAACGAGCTCGTAGCTGTCACCGCTCAGCTCCGGCTGCAGCGATCTCTCCGTATCATCTCCCGTACAGCGTCCGGCCGTACATGGACTAACTCAGTGACACAGCGCAAGAAGGGTGAGTGCAGAAGCAACCTTTTTCTCACTTTGATATTATAGTAGTTATATTCTTGTATATAGGTGCAGTATTATAGTAGTTATATTCTTGTATATAGGAGCAGTATTATAGTAGTTATATTCTTGTATATAGGAGCAGTATTATAGTAGTTATATTCTTGTATATAGGAGCAGTAGTATAGTAGTTATATTTTTGTTTATAGGAGCGGTATTATAGTAGTTATATTCTTGTATATAGGAGCAGTATTATAGTTGTTATATTCTGCATATGGGGCAGTATTATAGTAGTTATATTCTTGTATATAGGAGGCAGTATTACAGTAGTTATATTCTTGTATATAGGGGCAGTATTATAGTAGTTATATTCTTGTATATAGGAGCAGTATTATAGTAGTTAGTAGTTATAGTGTTATATCCTCAGTGTACCCGGGTGGCGGGGTGTTATATCCTCAGTGTACCTGGGTGGCGGGGTGTTATATCCACAGTATACGCGGTTGGCGGGGTGTTATATCCACAGTATACGCGGGTGGCAGGGTGTTATATCTTCAGTATACCCGGGTGTTGGGGTGTTATATCCTCAGTATACCCGGGTGGCGGGGTGTTATATCCTCAGTATACCCGGGTGGCGGGGTGTTGTATCCTCAGTGTATCCGGGTGCCGGGGTGTTGTATCTTCAGTGTACCCGGGTGGCGGGGTGTTGTATCCTCAGTGTACCCGGGTGGCGGGGTGTTGTATCCTTAGTATACCCGGGTGGCAGGGTGTTATATCCTCAGTATACCCGGGTGGCGGGGTGTTGTATCCTCAGTGTACCCGGGTGGCGGGGTGTTGTATCCTCAGTGTACCCTGGTGTTGGGGTGTTGTATCCTCAGTATACCCGGGTGTCGGGGTGTTATATCCTCAGTATACCCGGGTGGCGGGGTGTTGTATCCACAGTATACGCGGGTGGCGGGGAGTTATATCCTCAGTATACCCGGGTGGCGGGGGGTTTTATCCTCAGTGTACCCGGGTGTTGGGGTGTTGTATCCTCAGTGTACCCGGGTGGCGGGGTGTTGTATCCTCAGTGTACGCGGGTGGCGGGGTGTTATATCCTCAGTATACCCGGGTGTTGTATCCTCAGTATACCCGGATGTTGTATCCTCAGTGTACGCGGGTGGCGGGGTGTTGTATCCTCAGTGTACCCGGGTGGCGGGGTGTTGTATCCTCAGTGTACCCGGGTGGCGGGGTGTTGTATCCTCAGTATACCCGGGTGTTGTATCCTCAGTATACCCGGGTGGCGGGGTGTTGTATCCTCAGTATACCCGGGTGGCGGGGTGTTGTATCCTCAGTGTACCCGGGTGTTGGGGTGTTGTATCCTCAGTGTACGCGGGTGGTGGGGTGTTATATCCTCAGTGTACCCGGGTGGCGGGGTGTTGTATCCTCAGTATACCCGGGTGTTGTATCCTCAGTATACCCGGGTGTTGTATCCTCAGTATACCCGGGTGGCGGGGTGTTGTATCCTCAGTGTACCCGGGTGTTGAGGTGTTATATCCTCAGTGTACCCGGGTGGCGGCTTGTTATATCCTCAGTGTACCCGGGTGGCGGCTTGTTATATCCTCAGTATACCCGGGTGGCGGGGTGTTGTATCCTCAGTATACCCGGGTGTTGGGGTGTTGTATCCTCAGTGTACCCGGGTGTTGGGGTGTTGTATCCTCAGTGTACCCGGGTGGCGGGGTGTTGTATCCTCAGTGTACCCGGGTGTTGGGGTGTTGTATCCTCATTGTACCCGGGTGGCGTGGTGTTATATCCTCATTGTACCCGGGTGGCGGGGTGTTGTATCCTCAGTGTACCCGGGTGGCGGGTTGTTGTATCCTTAGTGTACCCGGGTGGCGGGTTGTTATATCCTCAGTATACCCGGGTGTTGGGGTGTTGTATCCTCAGTGTACCTGGGTGGCGGGGTGTTGTATCCTCAGTATACCCGGGTGTTGGGGTGTTGTATCCTCAGTGTACCCGGATGTTGGGGTGTTGTATCCTCAGTGTACCCGGGTGTTGAGGTGTTATATCCTCAGTGTACCCGGGTGGCGGCTTGTTATATCCTCAGTGTACCCGGGTGGCGGGGTGTTGTATCCTCAGTATACCTGGGTGTTGGGGTGTTATATCCTCAGTATACCCGGGTGTTGCGGCGTTGTATCCTCAGTATACCCGAATGGCGGGGTGTTGTATCCTCAGTATACGCGGGTGGCGGGTTTTTATATCCTCAGTGTACCCGGGTGGCGGGGTGTTGTATCCTCAGTGTACCCAGGTGTTGGGGTGTTATATCCTCAGTGTACCCGGGGGGCGGGTTTTTGTATCCTCAGTGTACCCGGGTGGCGGGGTGTTGTATCCTCAGTATACCCGGGTGGCGGGGTGTTGTATCCTCAGTGTACGCGGGTGGCGGGGTGTTATATCCTCAGTATACCCGGGTGTTGTATCCTCAGTATACCCGGGTGTTGTATCCTCAGTATACCCGGGTGGCGGGGTGTTGTATCCTCAGTGTACCCGGGTGTTGGGGTGTTATATCCTCAGTGTACCCGGGTGGCGGGGTGTTGTATCCTCAGTATACCTGGGTGTTGGGGTGTTGTATCCTCAGTATACCCAGGTGTTGGGGTGTTGTATCCTCAGTATACCCGGGTGGCGGGGTGTTGTATCCTCAGTGTACCCGGGTGGCGGGGTGTTGTATCCTCAGTGTACCCGGGTGGCGGGGTGTTGTATCCTCAGTATACCCGGGTGGCGGGGTGTTGTATCCTCAGTATACCCGGGTGGCGGGGTGTTGTATCCTCAGTGTACCCGGGTGTTGGGGTGTTGTATCCTCAGTGTACGCGGGTGGTGGGGTGTTATATCCTCAGTGTACCCGGGTGGCGGGGTGTTGTATCCTCAGTATACCCGGGTGTTGTATCCTCAGTATACCCGGGTGTTGTATCCTCAGTATACACGGGTGGCGGGGTGTTGTATCCTCAGTGTACCCGGGTGGCGGGGTGTTGTATCCTCAGTGTACCCAGGTGTTGGGGTGTTATATCCTCAGTGTACCCGGGTGGCGGGTTGTTGTATCCTCAGTGTACCCGGGTGGCGGGGTGTTGTATCCTCAGTATACCCGGGTGTTGGGGTGTTGTATCCTCAGTATACCCGGGTGTTAGGGTGTTATATCCTCAGTATACCCGGGTGGCGGGGTGTTGTATCCTCAGTATACCCCGGTGGCGGGGAATTGTATCCTCAGTATACCTGGGTGGCGGGGTGTTATATCCTCAGTGTACCCGGGTGGCAGGGTGTTGTATCCTCAGTATAGGCGGGTGGCGGGGTGTTATATCCTCAGTGTACCCGGGTGGCGGGATGTTGTATCCTCAGTATAGGCGGGTGGCGGGGTGTTATATCCTCAGTATACCCGGGTGTTGCGGCGTTGTATCCTCAGTATACCCGGATGGCGGGGTGTTGTATCTTCAGTATACGCGGGTGGCGGGTTGTTATATCCTCAGTGTACCCGGGTGGCGAGGTGTTGTATCCTCAGTGTACCCGGGTGTTGGGGTGTTATATCCTCAGTGTACCCGGGTGGCGGGTTGTTGTATCCTCAGTGTACCCGGGTGGCGGGGTGTTGTATCCTCAGTATACCCGGGTGTTGGGGTGTTGTATCCTCAGTATACCCGGGTTTTAGGGTGTTATATCCTCAGTATACCCGGGTGGCGGGGTGTTGTATCCTCAGTATACCCGGGTGGCGGGGTGTTGTATCCTCAGTATACCCGGGTGTTGGGGTGTTGTATCCTCAGTGTACCCAGGTGTTGGGGTGTTGTATCCTCAGTGTACCCGGGTGGCGGGGTGTTGTATCCTCAGTATACCCGGGTGGCGGGGTGTTGTATCCTCAGTATACCCGGGTGGCGGGGTGTTGTATCCTCAGTGTACCCGGGTGGCGGGGTGTTTTATCCTCAGTGTACCCGGGTGTTGTATCCTCAGTGTACCCGGGTGGCAGCGTGTTGTATCCTCAGTATACCCGGGTGGCGGGGTGTTGTATCCTCAGTATACCTGGGTGGCGGGGTGTTGTATCCTCAGTGTACCCGGGTGTTGGGGTGTTGTATCCTCAGTGTACGTGGGTGGTGGGGTGTTATATCCTCAGTGTACCCGGGTGGCGGGGTGTTGTATCCTCAGTATACCCGGGTGTTGTATCCTCAGTATACCCGGGTGGCGGGGTGTTGTATCCTCAGTGTACCCGGGTGTTGAGGTGTTATA
The DNA here is from genome assembly GCF_029499605.1 of Hyla sarda. Lineage (NCBI taxonomy): Eukaryota > Metazoa > Chordata > Amphibia > Anura > Hylidae > Hyla > Hyla sarda. The sequence continues at coordinate 445,141,287 of NC_079191.1, read as the reverse complement.
TCCTCAGTGTACCCGGGTGGCGGGTTGTTATATCCTCAGTGTACCCGGGTGGCGGGTTGTTATATCCTCAGTATACCCGGGTGGCGGGGTGTTGTATCCTCAGTATACCCGGGTGTTGGGGTGTTGTATCCTCAGTGTACCCGGGTGGCGGGGTGTCATATCCTCAGTGTACCCGGGTGGCGGGGTGTCATATCCTCAGTGTACCCGGGTGGCGGGGTATTGTATCCTCAGTGTACCCGGGTGGCGGGGTGTTGTATCCTCAGTATACCCGGGTGTTGGGGTGTTGTATCCTCAGTGTACCCGGGTGTTGGGGTGTTGTATCCTCAGTATACCCGGGTGGTGGGGTGTTATATCCTCAGGGTACCCGGGTGGCGGAGTGTTGTATCCTTAGTATACGCGGGTGGCGGGGTGTTGTATCCTCAGTATACCCGGGTGGCGGGGTGTTATATCCTCAGTATACGCGGTTGGCGGGGTGTTGTATCCTCAGTATACCCGGGTGGCGGGGTGTTGTATCCTCAGTGTACCCGGGTGGCGGGGTGTTGTATCCTCAGTATACGCGGGTGGCGGGGTGTTGTATCCTCAGTATACCCGGGTGGCGGGGTGTTGTATCCTCAGTATACCCGGGTGGCGGGGTGTTGTATCCTCAGTATACCCGGGTGTTGGGGTGTTATATCCTCAGTGTACCCGGGTGGCGGGGTGTTGTATCCTCAGTGTACCCGGGTGGCGGGGTGTTGTATCCTCAGTATACCCGGGTGGCGGGTTGTTATGTCCTCAGTGTACCCGGGTGTTGGGGTGTTATGTCCTCAGTGTACCCGGGTGGCGGGGTGTTGTATCCTCAGTATACGCGGGTGGCGGGGTGTTGTATCCTCGGTATACCCGGGTGGCGGGGTGTTGTATCCTCAGTATACCCGGGTGTTGGGGTGTTATATCCTCAGTGTACCCGGGTGGCGGGGTGTTGTATCCTCAGTGTACCCGGGTGTTGGGGTGTTATATCCTCAGTGTACCCGGGTGGCGGGGTGTTGTATCCTCAGTGTACCCGGGTGTTGGGGTGTTATATCCTCAGTGTACCCGGGTGTTGGGGTGTTATATCCTCAGTATACCCGGGTGTTTTATCCTCAGTATACCCGGGTGGCGGGGTGTTGTATCCTCAGTGTACCCGGGTGTTGGGGTGTTATATCCTCAGTGTACCCGGGTGTTGGGGTGTTATATCCTCAGTATACCCGGGTGGCGGGGTGTTGTATCCTCAGTATACCCGGGTGTCGGGGTGTTATATCCTCAGTGTACCCGGGTGGCGGGGTGTTGTATCCTCAGTGTACCCGGGTGGCGGGGTGTTGTATCCTCAGTATACCCGGGTGGCGGGTTGTTATGTCCTCAGTGTACCCGGGTGTTGGGGTGTTATGTCCTCAGTGTACCCGGGTGTTGGGGTGTTATGTCCTCAGTATACGCGGGTGGCGGGGTGTTGTATCCTCGGTATACCCGGGTGGCGGGGTGTTGTATCCTCGGTATAACCGGGTGTTGGGGTGTTATATCCTCAGTGTACCCGGGTGGCGGGGTGTTGTATCCTCAGTGTACCCGGGTGTTGGGGTGTTATATCCTCAGTGTACCCGGGTGGCGGGGTGTTGTATCCTCAGTGTACCCGGGTGTTGGGGTGTTATATCCTCAGTGTACCCGGGTGGCGGGGTGTTGTATCCTCAGTGTACCCGGGTGTTGGGGTGTTATATCCTCAGTGTACCCGGGTGTTGGGGTGTTATATCCTCAGTATACCCGGGTGTTTTATCCTCAGTATACCCGGGTGGCGGGGTGTTGTATCCTCAGTATACCCGGGTGTTGGGGTGTTATATCCTCAGTGTACCCGGGTGGCGGGGTGTTGTATCCTCTGTGTACCCGGGTGTTGGGGTGTTATATCCTCAGTGTACCCGGGTGCCGGGGTGTTGTATCCTCTGTGTACCCGGGTGTTGGGGTGTTATATCCTCAGTGTGGCCGGGTGGCGGGGTGTTGTATCCTCAGTGTACCCGGGTGTTGGGGTGTTATATCCTCAGTGTACCCGGGTGTTCGAGTGTTATATCCTCAGTGTACCCGGGTGGCGGGGTGTTGTATCCTCAGTGTACCCGGGTGTTGGGGTGTTATATCCTCAGTGTACCCGGGTGTTGGGGTGTTATATCCTCAGTGTACCCGGGTGCCGGGGTGTTGTATCCTCTGTGTACCCGGGTGTTGGGGTGTTATATCCTCAGTGTGGCCGGGTGGCGGGGTGTTGTATCCTCAGTGTACCCGGGTGTTGGGGTGTTATATCCTCAGTGTACCCGGGTGTTCGAGTGTTATATCCTCAGTGTACCCGGGTGGCGGGGTGTTGTATCCTCAGTGTACCCGGGTGTTGGGGTGTTATATCCTCAGTGTACCCGGGTGTTCGGGTGTTATATCCTCAGTGTACCCGGGTGGCGGGGTGTTGTATCCTCAGTGTACCCGGGTGTTGGGGTGTTATATCCTCAGTGTGGCCGGGTGGCGGGGTGTTGTATCCTCAGTGTACCCGGGTGGCGGGGTGTTGTATCCTCAGTGTACCCGGGTGTTGGGGTGTTATATCCTCAGTATACCCGGGTGTTATATCCTCATTATACCCGGGTGGCGGGGTGTTGTATCCTCAGTGTACCCGGGTGGCGGGGTGTTGTATCCTCAGTATACCCGGGTGTTGGGGTGTTGTATCCTCAGTGTACCCGGGTGTTGGGGTGTTATATCCTCAGTGTACCCGGGTGTTGGGGTGTTGTATCCTCAGTATACCCGGGTGTTGGGGTGTTTTATCCTCGCTATACCCCTCCTCACAGGTCACTGTTCTTATTGATCGCGGTCAGTGACTGATGTTCCTTCTCTTCGATGTCTTATGTGAAGTTCTGAGGAAACTATTTCCCTTCATTTCGATGATCTTTTTGATGGTGAAGTTTTCTTTCCTTTGTGGATCTTTTTTTTTTGTCCACAGTTTGGGGTCGGAGTCCGGAGCGGAGGATCTGATCGGCTTCTTGTAGACGTCTGTGATTTATCCGATCGGAGTAAATGAGTTTTATTGTATGCGTGTACGGAGCGCACCGCGGGAAAATAAGCCTCACCGCGCTCTCCGCGTCTCGTCTTGGTCACTTTGTAAGTGCCGATCCTTCCGCCCGCTCCTCTGGGGGGGCTCGGGCCCAGATTAAAGTTCCTGCTGTCAGAAACAAGTTCTGTAAAGGAGAAGGTAGAAATGGATGAGATGTAACAAAAAGATGTATTGACAAGATGAGAGGCTTAGGACCCACGGGGAGTGAATACAGCACCGCTGTCTAGAGACTTAATAATTGTATCCCTGGTGTCTAGTGGGATTATAAAGGATATGATCTCTGCTTAATGGGATTATATCTACAATGTCTCTATTTAGTGAGCACAACACTCTTACTACTTACATCTAACGCTACATATCACCGCTGGGTGACGGGATTAATACTGAGAATATCCCTGGTGTGCAGTGGAATTAGTATTAGCCCCTTTATACCACATTATACATATAGATTATATTCACTCCGGACCCCAGGGATATTGATATGGGATGCAGGAACAATCATACGATCCCTGGTGTCCAGAAGTATTAGAGAAAAAAAACAACCATACAATATTTAACCAAAATACATATAAAAGATATACGTACATGGGGGTGGGGGGGGGAGAAAATGAATTGGGGAGATGTGAAATGGGCGGTGGGCATAACATGGATGAATAGTTATAAAATGGAGGAGATTTCACCATTTATTTATTATATCGCATCACATATCGAAATCGCAATATTTAGACCCATAATCACAATCGCACATTTTCCCCATATCGTGCAGCCCTATTGCCCCTGGTGTCTTGTGGATATATTACTAAAGTCTATGGGATCTAGTGGATTTATTACAATACAAACTACTATTCATAGCATCGTCCCTGGTGTCTAGTGGATTTATTACAATACAAACTACTATTCATAGCATTGTCCCTGGTGTCTAGTGGATTTATTACAATACAAACTACTATTCATAGCATTGTCCCTGGTGTCTAGTGGATTTATTACAATACAAACTACTATTCATAGCATTGTCCCTGGTGTCTAGTGGATTTATTACAATACAAACTACTATTCATAGCATTGTTCCTGGTGTCTAGTGGGTTTATTACAATACAAACTACTATTCATAACATCGTCCCTGGTGTCTAGTGGGTTTATCAATAGAATAAATACACAAAATGGTATCACATTTATCATATGTCAATCTCATTTGAATTAAATGTGTCCTTCTGGCCTTACTCTAAGTACAGAGTACTGTACTCTACCTGCATACATCTTACACTGAAAAAATGTAGAGCTTACACCCAAATAGGGAGAAGCAGCGCCCATGGGTCAATGATTTTGGGGGGGGGGGGGGGGGGGGGGTTGAAAATACTGTTAAATACTGTGGAATCGCCATAACTTACAAAAATACCGTGATACACATTTTTGGTCATACCGCCCGGCTCTAGTATGCACCTTATTGATTAATTAATGCAGTTTTTATCTGTTAGTGTGCCTGAAAATTTCTGGGCCCACTCCTGAAAATCTTAGGTAGGTACCTCAACCCGCTACCGTACTACATACATAACATTAAAGTGTCACAAGCTTCCATAGTAACTAGGATCCGCTCTGCTCCACTACCCCAACAGCTGCTGTTTCGTCGCCTTCCTCAGCTGCTTTAATGTTATGTATGTAGTATTGTAATACTCACTAGGGATCGACCAATATCGTTTTTTTAGGGCCGATAGCCGATAACTTAAACCGATATTCCGGTATAAGTTATCGGCTATTTAACCCCCTGCGACACCGCTGCAGATCATTGATTTAAAGCGGGCGCTTTAAATCAATGATCTGCAGTGGCTTTTGCGGGGCCATAGGCCGCCGCCACCACCCGCTTCTCTCCCCCCTACCTGTCAGGGTGGTCCGGGCCATCCATCGTTCCTGTAGTGTCCGGGGGCGTTCCGGGTGAAGAGTGAACCGGTCCGGGCTGTCCTTCTCCTCCGGGGGTCATCTTCTCCACTCCGGGCAGGCTCCGGCCTAGTACGCTGCATAGACGCCGCTACGCAGTGACGCCCGTGCACAGCGACGCACCTGATGTCACGGCGTAGCGGGGTCTATGCAGTGTACTAGGCCGGAGCCTGCCCGGAGTGGAGAAGATGACCGCCAGAGAAGAAGGACAGCCCGGACCGGTTCACTCTTCACCCTGAACGCCCCCGGACACTACATGAACGATGGATGGCCCGGACCACCCCCATTACGGGTAAGTTTAATTTTTTTATTGATTCGGAGGATGGGGGAGGGGCCTGACCGGTATAGCGGTATGGGCAAAAATCCATACCGGTATACCGCCCAGCATCACGGTGGGGGGTGCGACGCGGTGCGGCGGGTCGTGGGGTGGCGGTCACGGTGGGGGCGGTTGCGGGGGGGGGGGGGCATTATCGGCTTATCGGCAAGATAATTGCCGATACGATAATGCCCAAAATCGTGATTATCGGCCGATAATATCGGCCA
>NC_079191.1:445059772-445135533 GCF_029499605.1 Hyla sarda | reverse complement strand
TGGATAACTGAATGAGGTCACTCGGGAAGATGGAGGATCTCGTGCAGCGAGAGCATCCTTCACTCTACTGGAAAGTCCTTTTTTAAAGGTAGCACACAGGGCCTCGTCATTCCAGGCCAATTCGGAGGCTAGGGTGTGGAACTGGACCGCGTAGTCACCAACAGTAGACTACCCTTTGGGGAGGTTCAGTAGTGCAGTTTTGTCCGAGGAGGCACATGCAGGCTCTTCAAAAACACTGTGGAAAGCTCAGAGGAAGGCTTGCAAGTTGGAAGATACAGGATCATTTCGATCCCAGAGAGGAGTAGCCCAGGCCAGGACTTTCACGGAGAGTAATGTAATAACGGAGGTCCCAGCACTCACCGATGCAAGCAAATGGTATTTATTGTATATCCTAGTCACAGGACGCGTTTCGGCACTTAGCCTTCCTCTGCTGACAGCAGAGGAAGGCTAAGTACCGAAACGCGTCCTGTGACTAGGATATACAATAAATACCATTTGCTTGCATCGGTGAGTGCTGGGACCTCCGTTATTACATTACAGTATTTTTTCCTCGTGCACCACCACTTTTCAGATAAGTGCCGACCATTGCTCCACTATTTCACGGAGAGTAGACTGACCACAAAAGCTACCTTAGCTCGCTCCATTGGGAACTGGTCAGCCATTAATTCCAGATGCATGGAACATTGAGTCACAAACCCTCAGCACAAATTTGGATCTCATTCGTACTTTGTCGGCAGGGAAGCTGCAGACATCGAAGGAGCCACAGGAACAGGTTGAGGCTGCTGCTGTTGAACGGAGAGGAGCTGCTGCCTCATTGTGGATAATTGATTCAACTGTTGCGCTTGATGAGCAAGCTGCTGCGACTGTTGAGCCACGATACTGGTGAGTTCTGCAACGTTAGGCAAAGGCACCTCAGTGGGATCCATGGTTGTATCTTACTGTAACGGCTGGTGGTGTGAATCCACTATACTTGTTGTGGACGATGGCGTGAGCCGTACCAGGGAGCGGAGTCTAAGGAGCCGCTGGTTTTCACCAGAGCTTGCTGCAAAGCGGGATGGACTTGCTGCGGCAGGCGGCTCCCAGGTTGCTACCCCTGGCATGACTCATCTACAAAGGCTGCTGAGGAGATGCATGGCACAGAAGGAATGAGACTGAGTTGTAGTGAGGGGCTGGCAGGAGGACAGGACTGGCAGCTCTGTAGCAAGGTCAGGTCACATAGCAAGAGGTCAGAGGGCAGGCGGCATAGGAGCAAGGTCAGGATACGTAGCAAAGGGGTCAGATACACGACAAGGCAAGACACAAACAGAACTCTTTCTCTTAAGCAGAATGGCACAAAGATCCGGCAGGGGTCAAATGGAAGTGCGGGGTTAAATAAGGTCAGGACCAGACAAGCACCAATCAATTGTGCGCTGGCCCTTTTAATCACAGGAAGCCGGCGCACGTACACCCTAGGAAGCGGGGATGCACACGTCGGCGGCCAGGGACAGCGGAGGGGACAGAGACGCGGGGAGGTGAGTGACGTCCCGGCGTTCGCATGCGGGAGAGATGCGAACCGCAGCAGGGCCAGCATGGGAGGAGGGGGCAGGAGTGCGCTCGCGGCCAGCGCTACTCGTAACAATGTGACTGGAGTAGAAGAATTGTGTATGGAAGGATTAGGAGAGATTGTTTTATATGGCTATTTTAGTTTTTCAGTGCACATTAGAGCAAAGTCAGCTGAGCCCACAGACTTAGGAACCGAGCACCAACCACACCGTACGAGCAACAATCTCGTAGCATGGTCTATTACAAGGCTTGAGCGGCCCTTTCTTGTAATCAGCTGTCGGTCACTTCTCCTACACAGGGAGATATGTGGGTGATGGCTCATTTGTCAGACGATAAATCATTACACAGGAGATCGTAATAATTCCCAGGACTGATCAGCTGTCTTCTGTGTGGGGTGGTATTGTGAACGTTACATTTCATTGCGTGTATGGAAAGGTCAGGAGAGAAACGCTGTCCTTTGTATGCATGTGGGGCTGACCACAATTTAAAGAGTACCTATCATCAACTAAGCTGTCCCTAATCCCTCCCCCCAATCTGTCCCTGACTCTCACTGACTCTATCCCTGTCTATATTTTTACCCAAAACCCCATATAAATACCTTTTTTAGATCCCCTGTGGCTGCTCAGGCTCCTGCCGTGAGTGAGGGAAGAAGGGGGCGTGGCCCGGCAGGCTTGACGTCATCTGAAGCCTGTCAATCCGCACTTCCGCCCTTCTCCCTCTTCAACATCAGAGTGTAATAGATATCCCCGGCAAGGTGAGTGAGCTTGCGGGACTTGTACGCTCTGTGTCCCTAATCAGTCATTCATTGTCCCGTAGTAGCGCGGCAGCATGTCGGGACTGATGTGCTCTGTGTCCCATCGTGCTGCCTTGCTAATAAGGGACAAGGAATGACTGCTTCGGGACACAGAGCGTACAAGTCCCGATCCCGATCTGACATGTGGCCAGATGAAGCGGCTGGCCATGTCAGGAGCACCCGTGCTGCAGGCACAGCGCTCGCTCCTGCCTGTCTGATTGACAGGCGGGGAGCTGCGCTGTGCTCTTCAGTGTCCTGCTTCACTGACATTTCGGACTCATGCTGCCAGGCCGGCATGAGTCCGAACTCTATGCGCCGGGACATGTAGGGAGACCCCTAGTGGTCGTTTTTTAAAAGTAAAAAAATATATATTAAGATACATTTTTGTTAATCACATGTAATTAGAAAGTTGTTTCTAATACATTGATTAACAAAATATAAAAAGTTTTTTTGGCGACAGGTACGCTTTAAAGGTGTGTGGCCCCCAAGCTTTGAGTGGACCCATTTTCATAAAGTTTACAAAAAAGAAAAATTAGCAAAGCTTTTTGAAAAGCCCCGAAACTTCTGTATATTTGGCATCTTCATAATCTTAACAACCGTATAAGACGTACAGAACTGTGTAATCCGCAAGGAGTTAATAAAGTTGTCTGATCCCGGCGGTGTCCGGCTCTCTCCTCTTTGTCCTTCCTATTAAGCCCGGGCGCCTCTATTCCCATTGAGGAAATATAAAATTCTCCATCAAATTATTATAACACAGCTGGATGTTTTGTAATCAACGCGCGGGATATGCAAATGTCGCGGAGAGCGGCCGCGGAACGCTGACTGGAATATTAAGCTGCTGATTCGTGATGTGAAGGTCCCTGTTGGCTCTTTCCAAGTCTCCGTCCTGTTATTAGAACCTGCGAGGGGGGGGGGGGGTCGTCCTTGTCAGACGGGAGTCACTTTTGAAACATCTTACATCTGCACCTTGGCTCATGGACGGGGCTCCTCTCACTTCTGACTCCTCATCGGGACATTACTGTCTGGTCATAAGCCAAATCACCGGAGCTTGTACAGCCACCAGGGTTACCTCATAATATCTAATGAGGTGCAAGGAATCCCGTGTAGTGCACAACGAAAATGTATTATTGGTATTTGTTCCATAATTTTCACGCCCTTTGTCATTATGGCTGTTAGGGAACTACTGCATACTTGATGTAAGTAGTTTCACAACAGCTGAGGGGCACAGTTTTCAGACTGCTGGTTAAAGGGGTACTCTGCCCCTTGACTTATTTTCCCCTATCCAAAGCCCCAGCGCAGGCCCCCTGCGATCTTCCTGCTGCACCCGGCATTCGTTTAGAGAGTCTGGTGCAACGCCGGAGGCTCGTGATGTCATGGCTACGCCCCCTCAATGCAAGTCTATGGGACGGCCATCACGCCCCCTCAATGCAAGTCTATGGGAGGGGGCCGCATCGCCAGTCATTTGTCAGGGAGCGACGTTCGCTTTGTGTACCGGATGACTGGGGTGCCGCATCCACAGTCGGGTATGAGCCCGAATAAGGTTGTTTGGCCAATTGCTCTTCCTCCAATGATTCCCCCTTGTACACATGCATGCTCGGCTTTGTATATAGGTTCTCGGTGGGGAGGAGGGAGTAAACTGCTACCAGACACCACCTCTGTCCCTTCCTCCAATCTCCTGCTCTACTGGCAGGACTCCTCTGCTGTCCCTTCTGCTGGACCCCTCCTCCACTGTCCTGTCTGCTAAATCTCTCCTCAGCTCTTTCTTCTGCCAGATTCCTCTTTTGCTGTCCCTTCCTCCATACTCCTCCTCATCTTTACCTTCCTCTTCTCTTTCTCTTCTTTATCTTCCTCCAAGCCACTCCACCTCCGCTGTATCTTCCTCAGCAGTCCTTATCTATCCCTTTCTTCAGACTCCTCCTCTGTTGTTCGTTCTTCCATATTCCTCCACCTTGTTCAGTTCTGCAGGACTCCTCCTCCCCTTTTCCTTCCTCCAGACTCCTCCTCCCCTGTCCCTTCCTCCAGACTCCTCCTCCCCTGTCCCTTCCTCCAGACTCCTTCTCTCCTGTCCCCTCCTCCAGACTCCTCCATCCCTCTCCCCTCCTCCAGACTCCTCCATCCCTGTCCCCTCCTCCAGACTCCTCCATCCCTGTCCCCTCCTCCAGACTCCTCCATCCCTGTCCCCTCATCCAGACTCCTCCATCCCTGTCCCCTCCTCCAGACTCCTCCATCCCTGTCCCCTCCTCCAAACTCCTCCATCCCTGTCCCCTCCTCCAGACTCCTCCTCCCCTTTATATTCCTCCAAATTCTACCTCCCCTTTCCCTTCCTCCAGACTCCTCCTCCACTTTCCCTTCCTCCAGATTCCTCCTCCCCTGTCCTTTCCTCCAGACTCCTCCTCCCCTGTCCTTTCCTCCAGACTACTCCTCCCCTGTCCTTTCCTCCAGACTCCTCCTCCCCTGTCCCTTCCTCCAGACTCCTCCTCCCCTGACCCTTCCTCCAGACTCCTTCTCTCCTGTCCCCTCCTCCAGACTCCTCCATCCCTGCCCCCTCCTCCAGAATCCTCCTCCCCTTTCCCTTCCTCCAGACTCCTCCATCACTGTCCCTTCCTCCAGTATTCTCTTCCTCTTCTTCTGTTTGATTCCTACTCCACTATCCCCTCCCCCAGTCCTCTTTTGAATGTGTGACATCGGCCTTTAGATACTGTGTATGGTCAGATCCTACCTTCTAATGGATATAATTACTCTTCACACAGTTGCGCCGCTTATTGCTGTGTCTGCGCGGTTTTCGTCTTTTGTCTATACACTGGTGCATTGGTATAATTTGCTGGTTCTGGAGGCCAGCCGCTAATGTAGGAAGATACAAGTGTAGTTAATAAAAATTCTTCCCTTCAAACAATTACATCCAAACTTTCTGGATCTCGGCGTGTACGGCGTGGCCTGCGGCGAGGCCCTGGGACCGCATAATCTTTCTGCTTTATTGTTTTGTGTTTTTTCCTCTGTCTTATTGTTCTGTGCGTCTTTGATTGCCCACAAGAAAGGCCCTTTATTCTGTGTAGGAGGATTAATCCCTTCCACCGGAGCTCTGCGGTGACACCAGGCGTCTATCCTCCACATCAGATATTACAATATCACCACTCTGATCCCATCGGGAAAAGGATGGAGGGAAAATTAACTGGGCTGGTGGTCTTATAGAGCCCGCCCAATGTCCTGGATATCCTGTGCATCTTCATCTATAGCTCTGCATCTAATAGATTTCACTTTTTCACAATCTCTGCTTGCTGTTTTTTGTGATAGCCGGGATCAGGATTATTTTTGCATGTAATTTGCTGCAGAAATTAACCCTTGCAATACAAAGTGTTCAAATTGTTAACAGTTTGTCTTTCCTGGCCAGAACCCGAACCCCTTCTAAATTTATAATGTAATTCTGTTGTGTGCCCTAAAGCTTCCAATTCTCTAGGTATCATTATTACTCGAGCTCCTTCCCCCCCCCCCCCCCATCCTCTTCCTTCACTTCTTCCTCTTCTTTCATCACCTCTTCCTCTTCTTTCTTCACCTCTTCCTCTTCTTCTGTCACCTCTTCCTCTTCTTCTGTCACCTCTTCCTCTTCTTCCGTCACCGCTTCCTCTTCTTCCGTCACCTCTTCCTCTTCTTCCTTCACATTTTCTTCCTCTTCTTCCTTCACATTTTCTTCCTCTTCTTCCTTCACATTTTCTTCCTCTTCTTCCTTCACATTTTCTTCCTCTTCTTCCTTCACATTTTCTTCCTCTTCTTCCTTCACATTTTCTTCCTCTTCTTCCTTTCCCTATTTCTTTTCCTCTTCTCTTCTTTCTCCTCCTCCTCCTCCTCCTTTGGACTCTACATAGATTCGGATAAAACATGTTTGTGATCTGAACTCTGTTCCAGATGTTTGTATTTCCTAAGGCATATTCTGCCTCCAAATATAGGGGAAATCCATGTAACACGCGCCCTCTTGTTTTCGATGCGCCGTAGTTCACACTTATACTGTGCATTTCTACTCCTGATAACAAATGTGACGTTTTACTCTTTGGTGCGTTCTGTAGTCAGGAATAATTATTTTTGTGTTTTTTGTTTTTGTTCTTTCCCCTTTGCGTGTTGTAATTTTTTTCGTAGCTTTTCCCCTCTATTTGTAAAGTGTCACATTTCTGATGTTATCCGCGCTGCACATAGAGGTGTCTGCTCTGTGTCATATTTGCTGCTACGTTTTTTGCGGGAGGTGAACGTTCTCATTTGTTGGTGTGATTTACTAATTGTATAGGATTTCACCGCTCTCCGTACTAGTTCTGCTTTGTGGCTGGTGATGTATTTGGGCTGGCACGATGATGAATCCGGCTGTTCATCCCCTCTGCCTGGGCGAACGCTCTAAATATTTATAGTAATGTTTTCTATTTGGCGGCGCGGTGCCAGGAGCGGGAACGTCGGTAGAACGCAGCCATTTGGCTCAGTGTGAGGTTTGTTCTGAGAGATTTGACAAATTAAGCTTTTTTTAATACTTTGTTTTATCATTATTTTTCTATTTTGCTGTTTATTTAAAGCGCCGTCACTTTAGCTTTAAAGAGCGGCATCCGCGGTGGCCTCGCTCCGTCCTAATAATTGGGAAGGTTGGGGAGCGGCTCGGGCCCATCAGTTTTTATCCGCCGCTCCTCGTAATTAAAGTGCAGGAAGGTTTATCTGAGGCAGCGGGTTTTCCCCTAAATTTATCATAGTAGATTTGAAGTTTGCAGGAATCTGATATCGGCGGCTGAACGTGGTCATTACTTACAGCACAGGAGCTGTCATGTAGGCGCAAGCGGAGGACGCCATCTTGTCAGCTTAAAGGGCTTGTACCACTATGCATTTTTACAGAAAAACCTTCTAAAACTTAAGTGATTCTGTAAACCTTTGTAAGAACTTGGTTACTTTTCTTGCATTGCCAGTTTCCCAGCACCCCCATGTCCCCCCTTCTTCCCTGTCTCTTTCCCCATAAGATTCTGATCCACGTACAGCCTGTGCGGAGCCAATAGTGATACATGTGCACGTTGTATCATCAGTGTAATAGCGCACTGTGGTTATACGCTCTCTCTGACAAGTAGAGGAAGATGATGATACATCTATCAATGCCCTGAATCATGGATCCAATTGCAGACGTGTGACTGGCACATAACTATAATTCATGAGATGAAGCTATGAGCTATGATTAGAGTCTGGACATGGGGATAAAAGGAGGAAGAGCCTGGAGGAGGGGATAAGAGGAGGAAGAGCCTGGAGGAGGGGATAAGAGGAGGAAGAGCCTGGAGGAGGGGATAATAGGAGGAGTAGTATGAAGGTGGGGATAATAGGAGGAGTAGTATGGAGGAGGGGATAACAGGAGGAAGAGCCTGGAGAAGGGGATAACAGGAGGAAGAGCCTGGAGGAGGGGATAATAGGAGGAGGAGTCTGGATGAGGGGATATGAGGAGGAGGAGGAGTCTGGAGAAGGGAATAGGAGGAGGAGTATGGAGAAGGGAATAGGAGGAGGAGTATGGAGGAGGGGATAACAGGAGGAGGAGTCTGGAGAAGGGCATAAGAGGAGGAGGAGTCTGGAGAAGGGCATAAGAGTAGGAGGAGTCTGGAGGAGGGGATAATAGGAGGAGGAGTCTGGAGGAGGGGATAATAGGAGGAGGAGTCTGGAGGAGGGGATAATAGGAGGAGGAGTCTGGAGGAGGGAATAATAGGAGGAGGAGTCTGGAGGAGGGGATAATAGGAGGAGGAGTCTGGAGGAGGGGATAATAGGAGGAGGAGTCTGGAGGAGGAGGTGGAATCTTAAGAAATATTTGTTCCATCAACTATTAACTACAGTGTATATATATATATATATGTGTTTGTGTGTGTGTGTACATAGATGTTGACTATAGATATATATATATATATATATATATATGTAATTAGTGGATTCTACAATGCATGAACTCGCCTGTATTTGCAGGGATTTAATGTATTTTTTTTTCTTCTCTTCCAGGTCCAGTAAGACGATGAATCTGTGTTCAAAATGTTTTGCAGGTGAGTAGTGTCCTGTGCCCCCTGTGTACCCCAATACTCCCCGCTGGGATGTGTGCCCCTAATATCCTGTGTACCCCAATACTCCCCGCTGGGATGTGTGCCCCCTGATACCCTGTGTACCCCAATACTCCCCGCTGGGATGTGTGCCCCTGATACCCTGTGTACCCCAATACTCCCCGCTGGGATGTGTGCCCCTGATATCCTGTGTACCCCAATACTCCCCGCTGGGATGTGTGCCCCCTGATATCCTGTGTACCCCAATACTCCCCGCCGGTATGTATGCCCCCTGATGCCCTGTGTACCCCAATACTCCCCGCTGGGATGTGTGCCCCTGATATCCTGTGTACCCCAATACTCCCCGCTGGGATGTGTGCCCCTGATATCCTGTGTACCCCAATACTCCCCGCTGGGATGTGTGCCCCCTGATACCCTGTGTACCCCAATACTCCCCGCTGGGATGTGTGCCCCTGATACCCTGTGTACCCCAATACTCCCCGCTGGGATGTGTGCCCCTGATATCCTGTGTACCCCAATACTCCCCGCTGGGATGTGTGCTCCCTGATAGCCTGTGTACCCCAATACTCCCCGCTGGGATGTGTGCCCCCTGATATCCTGTGTACCCCAATACTCCCCGCTGGGATGTGTGCCCCCTGATATCCTGTGTACCCCAATACTCCCCGCCGGGATGTGTGCCCCTGATATCCTGTGTACCCCAATACACCCCGCTGGGATGTGTGCCCCCTGATACCCTGTGTACCCCAATACTCCCCGCCGGGATGTGTGCCCCTGATATCCTGTGTACCCCAATACTCCCTGCTGGAATGTGTGCCCCCTGATACCCTGTGTACCCCAATACTCCCCGCTGGGATGTGTGCCCCTGATATCCTGTGTACCCCAATACTCCCCGCTGGGATGTGTGCCCCCTGATACCCTGTGTACCCCAATACTCCCCGCTGGGATGTGTGCCCCCTGATACCCTGTGTACCCCAATACTCCCCGCTGGGATGTGTGCCCCTGATATCCTGTGTACCCCAATACTCCCCTCTGGGATGTGTGCCCCCTGATAGCCTGTGTACCCCAATACTCCCCGCTGGGATGTGTGCCCCTAATATCCTGTGTACCCCAATACTCCCCGCTGGGATGTGTGCCCCCTGATACCCTGTGTACCCCAATGCTCCCCGCTGGGATGTGTGCCCCTGATACCCTGTGTACCCCAATACTCCCCGCTGGGATGTGTGCCCCCTGATACCCTGTGTACCCCAATACTCCCCGCTGGGATGTGTGCCCCTGATATCCTGTGTACCCCAATACTCCCCGCTGGGATGTGTGCCCCTGATATCCTGTGTACCCCAATACTCCCCGCTGGGATGTGTGCCCCCTGATACCCTGTGTACCCCAATACTCCCCGCTGGGATGTGTGCCCCTGATACCCTGTGTACCCCAATACTCCCCGCTGGGATGTGTGCCCCTGATATCCTGTGTATCCCAATACTCCCCGCTGGGATGTGTGCCCCCTGATAGCCTGTGTACCCCAATACTCCCCGCTGGGATGTGTGCCCCCTGATAGCCTGTGTACCCCAATACTCCCCGCTGGGATGTGTGCCCCCTGATATCCTGTGTACCCCAATACTCCCCGCCGGGATGTGTTCCCCTGATATCCTGTGTACCCCAATACACCCCGCCGGGATGTGTGCCCCCTGATACCCTGTGTACCCCAATACTCCCCGCCGGGATGTGTGCCCCTGATATCCTGTGTACCCCAATACTCCCCGCCGGGATGTGTGCCCCTGATATCCTGTGTACCCCAATACTCCCTGCTGGAATGTGTGCCCCCTGATACCCTGTGTACCCCAATACTCCCCGCTGGGATGTGTTCCCCTGATATCCTGTGTATCCCAATACTCCCCGCCGGGATGTATGCCCCCTGATGCCCTGTGTACCCCAATACTCCTCGCTGGGATGTGTGCCCCCTGATACCATGTGTACCCCAATACCCCCTGCTGGGATGTGTGCCCCTGATACCATGTGTACCCCAATACTCCCTGCTGGGATGTGTCCCCTGATACCCTGTGTACCCCAATACTCCTTGCCGGGATGTGTGCCCCCTAATACCATGTGTACTCCAATACTCCCCGCTGGGATGTGTTCCCCTGATATCCTGTGTACCTCAATACTCCCCGCCGGGATGTATGCCCCCTGATGCCCTGTGTACCCCAATACTCCTCGCCGGGATGTGTGCCCCCTGATACCATGTGTACCCCAATACCCCCTGCTGGGATGTGTGCCCCCTGATACCATGTGTACCCCAATACTCCCTGCTGGGATGTGTGCCCCCTGATACCATGTGTACCCCAATACTCCCTGCTGGGATGTGTGCCCCCTGATACCATGTGTACCCCAATACTCCCTGCTGGGATGTGTGCCCCCTGATACCATGTGTACCCCAATACTCCCTGCTGGGATGTGTGCCCCCTGATACCATGTGTACCCCAATACTCCCCGCTGGGATGTGTGCCCCCTGATACCCTGTGTACCCCAATACTCCCCGCTGGGATGTGTGCCCCCTGATACCCTGTGTACCCCAATACTCCCCGCTGGGATGTGTGCCCCTGATATCCTGTGTACCCCAATACTCCCCTCTGGGATGTGTGCCCCCTGATAGCCTGTGTACCCCAATACTCCCCGCTGGGATGTGTGCCCCTAATATCCTGTGTACCCCAATACTCCCCGCTGGGATGTGTGCCCCCTGATACCCTGTGTACCCCAATGCTCCCCGCTGGGATGTGTGCCCCTGATACCCTGTGTACCCCAATACTCCCCGCTGGGATGTGTGCCCCCTGATACCCTGTGTACCCCAATACTCCCCGCTGGGATGTGTGCCCCTGATATCCTGTGTACCCCAATACTCCCCGCTGGGATGTGTGCCCCTGATATCCTGTGTACCCCAATACTCCCCGCTGGGATGTGTGCCCCCTGATACCCTGTGTACCCCAATACTCCCCGCTGGGATGTGTGCCCCTGATACCCTGTGTACCCCAATACTCCCCGCTGGGATGTGTGCCCCTGATATCCTGTGTATCCCAATACTCCCCGCTGGGATGTGTGCCCCCTGATAGCCTGTGTACCCCAATACTCCCCGCTGGGATGTGTGCCCCCTGATAGCCTGTGTACCCCAATACTCCCCGCTGGGATGTGTGCCCCCTGATATCCTGTGTACCCCAATACTCCCCGCCGGGATGTGTTCCCCTGATATCCTGTGTACCCCAATACACCCCGCCGGGATGTGTGCCCCCTGATACCCTGTGTACCCCAATACTCCCCGCCGGGATGTGTGCCCCTGATATCCTGTGTACCCCAATACTCCCCGCCGGGATGTGTGCCCCTGATATCCTGTGTACCCCAATACTCCCTGCTGGAATGTGTGCCCCCTGATACCCTGTGTACCCCAATACTCCCCGCTGGGATGTGTTCCCCTGATATCCTGTGTATCCCAATACTCCCCGCCGGGATGTATGCCCCCTGATGCCCTGTGTACCCCAATACTCCTCGCTGGGATGTGTGCCCCCTGATACCATGTGTACCCCAATACCCCCTGCTGGGATGTGTGCCCCTGATACCATGTGTACCCCAATACTCCCTGCTGGGATGTGTCCCCTGATACCCTGTGTACCCCAATACTCCTTGCCGGGATGTGTGCCCCCTAATACCATGTGTACTCCAATACTCCCCGCTGGGATGTGTTCCCCTGATATCCTGTGTACCTCAATACTCCCCGCCGGGATGTATGCCCCCTGATGCCCTGTGTACCCCAATACTCCTCGCCGGGATGTGTGCCCCCTGATACCATGTGTACCCCAATACCCCCTGCTGGGATGTGTGCCCCCTGATACCATGTGTACCCCAATACTCCCTGCTGGGATGTGTGCCCCCTGATACCATGTGTACCCCAATACTCCCTGCTGGGATGTGTGCCCCCTGATACCATGTGTACCCCAATACTCCCTGCTGGGATGTGTGCCCCCTGATACCATGTGTACCCCAATACTCCCTGCTGGGATGTGTGCCCCCTGATACCATGTGTACCCCAATACTCCCCGCCGGGATGTGTGCCCCCTGATACCATGTGTACCCCAATACTCCCCGCTGGGATGTGTGCCCCCTGATACCATGTGTACCCCAATACTCCCCGCCGGGATGTGTACCCCCTGATACCCTGTGTACCCCAATACTTCCTGCTGGGATGTATGCCCCCTGATACCCTGTGTACCCCAATACTCCCCGCCGAGATATGTACCCCCTGATACCCTGTGTACCCCAATACTCCCTGCTGGGATGTATGCCCCCTGATACCCTGTGTACCCCAATACTCCCTGCTGGGATGTATGCCCCCTGATACCCTGTGTACCCCAATACTCCCTGCTGGGATGTATGCCCCCTGATACCCTGTGTACCCCAATACTCCCTGCTGGGATGTATGCCCCCTGATACCATGTGTACCCCAATACTCCCCTCCGGGATGTGTACCCCCTGATACCCTGTGTACCCCAATACTCCCTGCTGGGATGTATGCCCCCTGATACCCTGTGTACCCCAATACTCCCTGCTGGGATGTATGCCCCCTGATACCCTGTGTACCCCAATACTCCCTGCTGGGATGTATGCCCCCTGATACCCTGTGTACCCCAATACTCCCCGCTGGGATGTGTGCCCCCTGATACCCTGTGTACCCCAATACTCCCCGCCGGGATGTGTGCCCCCTGATACCCTGTGTACCCCAATACTCCCCGCCGGGATGTGTACCCCCTGATACCCTGTGTACCCCAATACTCCCTGCTGATATGTATGCCCCTGATACCCTGTGTACCCCAATACTCCCTGCGGGGATGTGTGCCCCCTGATACCATGTGTACCCCAATACTCCCTGCTGATATGTATGCCCCTGATACCCTGTGTACCCCAATACTCCCTGCGGGGATGTGTGCCCCCTGATACCCTGTGTACCCCAATACTCCCAGCCGGGATGTGTACCCCCTGATACCCTGTGTACCCCAATACTCCCTGCTGGGATGTGTGTTCTGTATGGAATTGACCTTGATTACATATATGGGAGAAACCTGGAAAAGTGATGGAAAGGGGCAGGACTTAAAGGGGGTCTCTGCAGTGATATAATGAGGAGTGGGCACTGCTGTGATGGATTCCTGAGGGGCTTCCCCAATGCTTTTTTAACTCCACCTTTACAGACTTGTGTTTTGATTTGATGGACAAGCAGATGTATACAGGTATATACTGTATATTGTCTTCAGAGAGGAAAGAATTGTCTACACGGAAAAGCATTCAACGTTCTGTTCTCCCCCCGCAATGATTGTTTGGTTGTAGAAGGCGGCGGTGTCCATTGTTCTTCCCCTCACTGACAGGCGACCAATTAAGCTGTGATTGTTGCGGTCGTCACAGTGTGTCAGGCGCTGATAGAGACGAGCGGCACAAAGATGTTATCAGCCTCAGAGACCTCGGCTCTACAAGATGGTTTAATAGGACAGGAGCCCAAACCGTATCCCACTCACCATATTATATATTGTGAACTCAGGATCAGTACAGGATAAGTAATGTAATGTATGTACATAGTGACCTCACCAGCAGAATAGTGAGTGCAGCTCTGGAGTATAATACAGGATATAACTCAGGATCAGTACAGGATAAGTAATGTAATGTATGTACACAGTGACCTCACCAGCAGAATAGTGAGTACAGCTCTGGGGTATAATACAGGATATAACTCAGGATCAGTACAGGATAAGTAATGTATGTACACAGTGACCTCACCAGCAGAATAGCGAGTGCAGCTCTGAAGTATAATACAGTATATAACTCAGGATCAGTACAGGATCAGTAATGTAATATATGTACACAGTGACCTCACCAGCAGAATAGTGAGTATATCTCTGGGGTATAATACAGGATATAACTCAGGATCAGTACAGGATGAGTAATGTAATGTATGTACATAGTGACCTCACCAGCAGAATAGTGAGTATATCTCTGGGGTATAATACAGGATATAACTCAGGATCAGTACAGGATAAGTAATGTAATATATGTACTCAGTGACCTCACCAGCAGAATAGTGAGTACAGCTCTGGAGTATAATACAGGATATAACTCAGGATCAGTACAGGATAAGTAATGTAATGTATATACACAGTGATCTCACCAGCAGAAGAGTGAGTACAGCTCTGGAGTATAATAAAGGATATAACTCAGGATCAGTACAGGATAAGTAATGTATGTACACAGTGACCTCACCAGCAGAATAGTGACTACAGCTCTGGAGTATAATACAGGATATCACTCAGGATCAGTACAGGATAAGTAATGTAATGTATGTACACAGTGACCTCACCAGCAGAATAGTGAGTACAGTTCTGGGGTATAATACAGGATATAACTCAGGATCAGTACAGGATAAGTAATGTAATGTATGTACACAGTGACCTCACCAGCAGAATAGTGAGTACAGCTCTGGAGTATAATACAGGATATAACTCAGGATCAGTACAGGATAAGTAATGTAATGTATGTACACAATGACCTCACCAGCAGAATAGTGAGTACAGCTCTGGAGTATAATACAGGATATAACTCAGGATCAGTACAGGATAAGTAATGTAATGTATGTACACAGTGACCTCACCAGCAGAATAGTGAGTACAGCTCTGGAGTATAATACAGGATATAACTCCGGATCAGTACAGGATAAGTAATGTAATGTATGTACACAGTGACCTCACCAGCAGAATAGTGAGTACAGCTCTGGGGTATAATACAGGATATAACTCAGGATCAGTACAGGATAAGTAATGTAATGTATGTACACAGTGACCTCACCAGCAGAATAGTGAGTGCAGCTAATCTCTGCTCAGTCTCTCCTGGCTGTTCCTGTACTCTCCCTGTATATTAGGTAGATTCATGCAGTGTGCGGTTCTGGTGCTAAATCTCCACTTAGTTCTCAGATGACGCTGAATGTTAATCTCTGATATCTGAGAAGTTACTTTGTTTTTCCTAAACCTCAGATTCAGGATCTTCCGTTTCTCTGGTTTCCTTGTGATACATTGTGGAGGGCGCAGAGATATTTCTTAATAGTTTCTACAATTCCTGGCGGCACGATAAGAGTTTGTGAAGTGTTTGTCACTGAAGTGCTAATAAAATCCAAGTGATAAGCAGCAGAATTGCAAATGCAGCTCTGGGTGTGATGTGGTGGTGGTGGGGGGGGGGGGGGGGGGGATGTGAATGCAGCTGTGACTATATCCTGGAGTATATAGGGCTGTGTTCACATGCAGTGCACCCGTTATACTCTTGTGTGCAGTGGTGTCTTTACTTAAAATGGGGGTTGGTCAAGTATGCAGCTAAAAGAATAGTGAATACAGGTCTGGAGGTGACTGGAGTATAAGAATAGTGAATACAGCTCTGGAGGTGACTGGAGTATAAGAATAGTGAATACAGCTCTGGAGGTGACTGGAGTATAAGAATAGTGAATGCAGCTCTGGAGGTGACTGGAGTATAAGAATAGTGAATACAGCTCTGGAGGTGACTGGAGTATAAGAATAGTGAATACAACTCTGGAGGTGACTGGAGTATAAGAAAAGTGAATGCAGTTCTGGATGTGACTGGAGTATAAGAATAGTGAATACAGCTCTGGAGGTGACTGGAGTATAAGAATAGTGAATACAGCTCTGGAGGTGACTGGAATATAAGAATAGTGAATACAGGTCTGGAGGTGACTGGAGTATAAGAATAGTGAATACAGCTCTGGAGATGACTGGAGTATAAGAAAAGTGAATGCAGCTCTGGAGGTGACTGGAGTATAAGAATAGTGAATACAGCTCTGGAGGTGACTGGAGTATAAGAATAGTGAATACAGCTCTGGAGGTGACTGGAGTATAAGAATAGTGAACACAGCTCTGGAGGTGACTGGAGTATAAGAATAGTGAATACAGCTCTGGAGGTGACACGAGTATAAGAATAGTGAATACAGCTCTGGAGGTGACTGGAGTATAAGAATAGTAAATACAGCTCTGGAGGTGACTGGAGTATAAGAATAGTGAATACAGCTCTGGAGGTGACACGAGTATAAGAATAGTGAATACAGCTCTTGAGGTGACTGGAGTATAAGAAAAGTGAATGCAGTTCTGGATGTGACTGGAGTATAAGAATAGTGAATACAGCTCTGGAGGTGACTGGAGTATAAGAATAGTGAATACAGCTCTGGAGGTGACTGGAATATAAGAATAGGGAATACAGCTCTGGATGTGACTGGAGTATAAGAATAATGAATACAGCTCTGGATATGACTGGAGTATAAGAATAGTGAATACAGCTCTGGAGGTGACTGAAGTATAAGAATAGTGAATACAGCTCTGGAGGTGACTGGAGTATAAGAATAGTGAATACAGCTCTGGAGGTGACTGGAGTATAAGAATAGTGAATACAGCTCTGGAGGTGACTGGAGTATAAGAATAGTGAATACAGGTCTGGAGGTGACTGGAGTATCAGAATAGTGAATACAGCTTTAGAGGTGACTGGAGAATAAGAATAGTAAATGCAGCTGTGGAGGTGACTGGAATATACGAATAATGAATACAGCTCTGGATGTGACTGGGGTATAAGAATAGTGAATGCAGCTCTGGAGGGGATTAGAGTACCAGACATAATGCATTAGAGGTGAAGTTTCTGTTGGGTGCAGTTCACACTGTGCAGTCAGGATGTTTCTGGTCTTATCTTCCCATTAGACCTTTGTATGTAATATTCTTCTATTTATATTCCTGTTGGAGAATCCTTCTTTTCCCCGTTTATTTGTTGCGGCTCCAGTCGTCCTGACCTTTGTTTTGCGCCTTTGGTTTTATGTTTGGATGGAGTTTGCTGGGGGCCGGAGCAGCGCTCCGCTCAGGTAGCTCCAGGTTTCCTTTCCCTGTGGACTGTTCTCTATATTACAATCTAATTCCGTGTCCGTGCCGCGCACGCCTGAGCCCTTAATTTGTAGATTTCAATGCAGTTTGTTTCGTAGTGTTTTTTTTCCCCCCGTAATCCACGGTGAATGTAATGAGCTGTGCGCTTCGGGGACATGGCTTTGCCTCGCCAATTAGAACAAGTGGTTACTGAGAGAGTGTGTATTAAATAAAACATGGCATCTGTGAGTGCCACCGCCGGCCCCTGGAGAGCCTGGGCATCCGCTACTGTAACCCTTCACATCCCACACCACTCATCTGAGCAAGGGGTCTATGGGAAAGTACTGCAACCATCATGTCTTACTGGACACCAAACATTGTCCTGTAACACCCCCTATAAGACCTTATTTATAATACATAAGATAAGTATCCTAGTACTGTACTCATAATCCAGTATATAGGAGGCAGTATTATAGTAGTTATATGTCATGACAGACTCGGGGGACAGAGAGAGTGAGCCCTAAGCGGACCCTAAAAACTATCACCCTACCTACTTGCCAATCCATCCTAAGTGATGGATCGACAACTTTGAGCCGGTACCTCCCTGCACTACAGTGCAGTGGCGTAAGAACAAATAATAAACAGTTTTTTACAGAACAGAAACGGAAAACTACCAGACAACCAGACAGGATACAAATACTAACAGGGCAGAATCTAAAAAGGCAAACTGATAAGGAACATAGGACAAAGATCAGATCAACCAATCAGGATATAAATATAGAACACTATTCACATTGGACACAGATAACTAACAAACAGATTAGGTCCAGGACACAAGACTGGTAAAACAGAGGAGTCCGCAAAGACTCCAGGAACAAACAGGAATAAAAACTCAATCCCCCAGAAAACCTCCAGAAAACACAGGAATGTCTTGATACTTGAACTCAATCTCCCAGAGTCCACCATGGAGCACAGAGATCTCTTGTATTAAAACTCAATTCCCCAGAGTCCCATTAAAAGGTCACAGAGATGTCTTGTTACAAAAACTCAGAAAACAGATACAAGAAAACTCAGTGTGAACAGCAACATAGCACAACAGACATACCAATCCTAAAACTGACTAATGAAACACAGACCAAAATACAAGGAGCAGGCTATATAACCATGGCTAAAAATCCGGATAAACTCACATGATAAATACAAGGTAAATGCTCAAGCAGACAAAGTATAATGCAGCATTATTGCACAAGCAAAGTGTATTGCACTATATAACCAGCAACTAAAATGGAGACTGAGCTGGAGATATATAGACACACCCACCTTGTAGTTGGGTAAAAGGATTAACTCTTCCACGCCTGGAGGAAAATCACAGAAAACAGATAATGCTTGAAAAACAAGGTCTGAACAGGGCCTAAAACGGAAAAATGCAAAAACAAAGAAACGTACATTACATATATTCTTGTATATAGCAGCAGTATTATAGTAGTTATATTCTTGTATATAGGGGGCAGTATTATAGCAGTTATATTCTTGTATATAGGAGCAGTATTATAGTAGTTATATTCTTGTATATAGGAGCAGTATTATAGTAGTTATATTCTTGTATATAGGAGCAGTATTATAGTAGTTATATTCTTGTATATAGGAGGCAGTATTATAGTAGTTATATTCTTGTATATAGGAGCAGTATTATAGTAGTTATATTCTTGTATATAGGGAGCAGTATTATAGTAGTTATATTCTTGTATATAGCAGCAGTATTATAGTAGTTATATTCTTGTATATAGGAGACAGTATTATAGTAGTTATATTGTATATAAGAGCAGTATTATAGTAGTTATATTCTTGTATATAGGGGGCAGTATTATAGTAGTTATATTCTTGTATATAGGAGCAGTATTATAGTAGTTATATTCTTGTATATAGGGGCAGTATTATAGTAGATATATTCTTGTATATAGGAGGCAGTATTATAGTAGTTATATTCTTGTATATAGGAGCAGTATTATAGTAGACATATTCTTGTATATAGGAGGCAGTATTATAGTAGTTATATTCTTGTATATAGGAGGCAGTATTATAGTAGTTATTTTCTTGTATATAGGGGCAGTATTATAGTAGATATATTCTTGTATATAGGAGCAGCATTATATTAGTTATATTCTTGTATATAGGAGGTAGTATTATAGTAGTTATATTCTTGTATATAGGAGGCAGTATTATAGTAGATATATTCTTGTATATAGGAGGCAGTATTATAGTAGTAATATTCTTGTATATAGGAGGCAGTATTATAGTAGTAATATTCTTGTATATAGGAGGCAGTATTATAGTAGATATATTCTTGTATATAGGAACCGTATTATAGTAGTTATATTCTTGTATATAGTAGCAGTATTATAGTAGTTATATTCTTGTATATAGGAGCAGTATTATAGTAGATATATTCTTCTATATAGGAGCAGTATTATAGTAGTTATATTCTTGTATATAGGGGCAGTATTATAGTAATTATATTCTTGTATATAGGAGCAGTATTATAGTAGTTATATTCTTGTATATAGGGGCAGTATTATAGTAATTATATTCTTGTATATAGGAGCAGTATTATAGTAGTTATATTCTTGTATATAGGAGCAGTATTATAGTAGTTATATTCTTGTATATAGGAGCAGTATTATAGTAGTTATATTCTTGTATATAGGAGCAGTATTATAGTAGTTATATTCTTGTATATGGGAGCAGTATTATAGTAGTTATATTCTTGTATATGGGAGCAGTATTATAGTAGTTATATTCTTGTATATAGGAGCAGTATTATAGTAGTTATATTCTTGTATATAGGAGCAGTATTATAGTAGTTAAATTCTTGTATATAGGAGGTATTATTATAGTAGTTAAATTCTTGTATATAGGAGCAGTATTATAGTAGTTATATTCTTGTATATAGGAGCAGTATTATAGTAGTTATATTCTTGTATATAGGAGCAGTATTATAGTAGTTATATTCTTGTATATAGCAGCAGTATTATAGTAGTTATATTCTTGTATATAGGAGCAGTATTATTGTAGTTATATTCTTGTATATAGGGGGCAGTTTTATAGTAGTTATATTCTGGTTTATAGGAGCAGTATTATAGTAGTTATATTCTTGTATATAGGGGCAGTATTATAGTAATTATATTCTTGTATATAGGAGCAGTATTATAGTAGTTATATTCTTGTATATAGGAGCAGTATTATAGTAGTTATATTCTTGTATATAGGAGGCAGTATTATAGTAGATATATTCTTGTATATAGGAACAGTATTATAGTAGTTATATTCCTGTATATAGGAGGCAGTATTATAGTAGTTATATTCTTGTATATAGGAGCAGTATTATAGTAGATATATTCTTGTATATAGGAGCAGTATTATAGTAGATATATTCTTGTATATAGGGGCAGTATTATAGTTATATGTATGTAATGTATATATGCACGTGGCATGTCATCCATATAGAGGCTATAAGCTCCATCTGAAGTGAGACCACCTCTGTGTGGTGACTGGGGGACAGGTTTTGATATATATATATATATATATATATATATATATATAGTGCTGCTCCCATCTTCTTTTTGTGGTTTTGTATTTGTCTTGGCGGTATGCTCCCCTGTATTTGGTCGCCGTTCTGGCTATCTCTGTGCTTTATCATCACCCGTATCCCCACAGACCCTCACACCTCCTCCGGATCGGTCTCTTTCGTTCGCCCCAATTCCTCTGGGACGCCCTCCGCTCTTCGGGAGGCAGAATCCATCATTGTCCGGATCTCCATTGTTTCTGTGAATAACAGAAGATGAGATTAGAATATTCCATGAATAGTAAGCGGGGCTTTGTGTCCTACTAATAACGCTGCTCCATCCCTGGGGGGCCCCGATCTCATAGAGCAGCCACCTGTGCACCATGGCTCACGTATAAACCCTGTGATCGTATCCTGCAGCGGATCCTCATAGCTCAGACAGATCCGGGGGTGTCCTAAACTGTTCACTTGCTCTGGTGTAGAAGGAAATTGCAGTAATATTGTTATAAATTTCCAAATATTCTCTTCTCATCTTATTATACATGAAGTGCGGAAGGGATAAGACGCCGGCGTCACCTAACATTACACAAGTGTTTCCAATCAGTGTGTCTCCGGCTTTTGCAAAACTACAACTCCCAGCATGTAGGGAAAGAGTTTTTGGATAGCAGCAGTATACAGATAGAGCTGGAGGCGAGGTGTATAAGGACTATATATACTGATCCCATAGAGATAGCAGCAGTATACAGATAGAGCTGGAGGAGGTGTATAACTACTATATATCCTGATCCATAGAGATAGCAGCAGCAGTATACAGATAGAGCAGGAGGGGAGGTGTATAACTACTATATATCCTGATTCCATAGAGATGATAGCAGCAGTATACAGATAGAGCTGAAGGGGATGGGTACAACTACTATATATCCTGATCCAATAAAGATAACAGCAGTATACAGATAGAGCTAGAGGGGAGGTGTATAACTACTATATATCCTGATCCCGTAGAGATAGCAGCAGTATACAGATAGAGCTGTAGAGGAGGTGTATAACTACTATATATCCTGATCAAATAGAGATAGCAGCAGTATACAGATAGAGCTGAAGGGGATGGGTACAACTACTATATATCCTGATCCCATAGAGATAGCAGCAGTATACAGAGCGAGCTGGACCACTTACGTTAAGCACGGGGATTTTCTGTGGGTCACAATGTTGATCACATGACCTATTTACAGTGATGAAACACATGAATGCAGCCGTGTTTAGATAAAACAGGTGCCGCTGTAGAATTAGTGATGATGGGCATATTTTTTTTAGCTTTTTGTTGTAGTTTGTTCACATTTAGAAGAGTATTAGTTGTTGCGCTGTATTCACACAGAAAGATTGTACTTTTTTACTGCAGATTGATGCAGTTTTGTAATGTGATTTTTGTGATGTTTGTGTAGAAATTGGTATCCAATCTACAAGCCCCTCACCCCGGAACTGGTGTGCAACACATGAGAATGGACCGCAATGATCTTAAAGGGGTACTCCACTGGAAAACTTTTTTTTTTTTTAAAGAAAGTTAAACAGATTTGTAAATTACTTCTATTTAAAAAACGTAATCCTTCCAGTACTTATCAGCTGCTGTATACTACAGAGGAAGTATTTTTATTTTTGAATTTCCTTTCTGTCTTACCACAGTGCTCTCTGCTGACACCTCTGTCCATTTTATGAACTTTCCAGAGCAGGAGAGGTTTGTTATGGGGATTTGCTTCTACTCTGGACAGTTCCTGAGACAGACAGACAGGTGTCAGCAGAGAGCTCTGTGGTCATAAAGAAAGGAAATCCAAAAAGAAAAGAAAACTTCCTGTACAGCCTATAACAGCTGATAAGTACTGGAAGGATTAATATCGCCATACGTGCGATAATGCTTCGTCCATCTTTAAAGGGGTACACCCGTGGAAAACTTTTTTTTTTTTTTTTTAATCAACTGGTGCCAGAAAGTTAAACTGATTTGTAAATCACTTCTATTAAAAAAAGCTTAATCCTTCCAGTACTTTTTAGGGGCTGTATACTAAAGAGAAATCCAAAAAAGAAATGCATTTCCTGTGATGTCCTGACCACAGTGCTCTCTGCTGACCTCTGCTGTCCATTTTTGGAACTGTCCAGAAAAGGAGAAAATCCCCATAGCAAACATATGCTGCCCTGGACAGTTCCTAAAATGGACAGCAGAGGTCAGCAGAGAGCAGTGTGGTCAGGACATCAGAGGAAATGCATTTATTTTTGGATTTCTCTTTAGTATACAGCCCCTAAAAAGTACTGGAAGGATTAAGATTATTTAATAGAAGTGATTTACAAATCTGTTTAACTTTCTGGCACCAGTTGATTAAAAAAAAAAAAAAAAAAAAGTTTTCCATGGGAGTACCCCTTTAAGAGTCTCACCGCGTTCTTCCCTTCGCCGTGTCGTCCTCCCGGAGTTCATCGTAATGTTTATCGCCTGCAGTCAAGATTGATAAGACGACTTCGGGCTCCTCTTTTTCATCTCTCCGCGCGTCACCATGACGGATGGCTGCCGCCGAACACATTAAGTCGCGCTCTTAGGCCTTCGCTCCCGGTCGCAATTTTAATACAATCGATTTTTCATGACAAATCAGATTTTCGTTTTCTTTAGAACTTTGCTGGTTCCTAAAGTAAAACCTGGAAGTCGTCCTGTAACGATCAGGAGGAGCGCGTGAGCGGCGGCGGACTTTACCGATCGGACTGATCGTCTGACGATGAACCGCGGGCGGCGGGGGTCATTAGGAGATAGCGGCAGCTGCTCCAAGGTTCTGGGTCACTTCAGATCTGATACTAAATACACGTTGGGGCAGAGTGGCCCCCACCCTCGGAGACGTGCGGAAGTGCAGAACTACAATTTCCAGCACGCCCGGACAGCCAACGGCTGTCCGGGCGTGCTGGAATTTGTAGTTCTGCACTTCCGCACGGATCCAAGGGTGGGGGCCACTCTGCTCCAACATGCATCAGATTTGGCAACAACTGTCCGGGCATGCTGGGAGTTGTAGTTTTGCAACATCTGGAGGTCCACAGTTTTGAGACCACTGCCATAGACTAATGCAGTGCTGCTGCCCACTTCACTCGGATATTAAAGGGGTATTCCAGGAAAAAAAACTTTTTTTTTATTTATCAACTGGTTCCAGAAAGTTAAACAGATTTGTAAATTATTTCTATAAAAAAAAAAATATTAATCCTTTCCGTACTTATGAGCTGCTGAAGTTGAGTTGTTGTTTTCTGTCTTAAAGGGGTACTCCGGTGAAAAACTTTCCCCCCCCCCCCTAAAATCAACTGGTGCCAGAAAGTTAAACAGATTTGTAAATTATTTCTATAAATTATTTTTTTAATCCTTTCAGTACTTATGAGCTGCTGGAGTTGAGTTGTTCTTTTCTGTCTTAAAGGGGTACTCCGGTGAAAAACTTTTTTTCCCCCCCTAAAATCAACTGGTGCCAGAAAGTTAAACAGATTTGTAAATTACTTCTATTAAAAAAATCTTAATCCTTCCTGTACTTATTAGCTGCTGAATACTACAGTGGAAATTCTTTTCCGTTTGAAACACAGAGCTCTCTGCTGACATCACGAGCACAGTGCTCTCTGCTGACATCTCTGCTTGTCTCGGGAACTGCACAGAGTAGAAGAGGTTTGCTCTGGGGATTTGCTTCTAAACTGGGTGGTTCCCGAGACACGTGTCATCAGAGAGCACTTAAAGGGGTACTCCGGTGAAAAACTTTTTTTTTTTTATTAAATCAACTGGTACCAAAAAGGTAAACAGATTTGTAAATGACTTCTGTTAAAAAAATCCTAATCCTTCCTGTACTTATTAGCTGCTGAATACTACAGCGGAAATTATTTTCTTTTTGAAACACAGACCTGTCTGCTGACATCACGAGCACAGTGCTCTCTGCTGACATCTCTGTCCATTTTTAGGAACTGTCCAGGGTAAAAGGAAATCCCCATAGCAAACATATGCTGTTCTGGACAGTTCATAAAATGGACAGAGATGTCAGCAGAGAGCACTGTGCTCATGATGTCAGCAGACTGGTCTGTGTTTCAAAAAGAAAATAATTTCCGCTGTAGTATTCAGCAGCTAATAAGTACAAGAAGGATTAAGATTTTTTTTTTATAGAAGTCATTTACAAATCTGTTTACCTTTTTGGTACCAGTTGATTTAAAAAAAAAAAAAAAAAAAAAAATTTTCACCGGAGTACCCCTTTAAGTGCTCTCTGATGACACGTGTCTCGGGAACCGCCCAGTTTAGAAGCAAATCCCCATAGCAAACCTCTTCTACTCTGTGCAGTTCCCGAGACAAGCAGAGATGTCAGCAGAGAGCACTGTGGCCAGACAGAAAACAACAACTCAACTTCAGCAGCTGATAATTATGGAAAGGATTAAGATTTTGTAATAGAAGTAATTTACAAATCTGTTAAACTTTCTGGAGCCAGTTGATATAAAAAATATTTTTTTCCCCCTGGAATACCCCTTTAAACACTATATTGCAGCAAGTCCCAGGACTGAGACTAGGTGCTTAAAGATAGGTTGACTATATAAAAGTTCTGGGAAGCACCTTAAAAGGAGAAGTATTGTGGGCAAAAACGTAACGCCGGGCGGGGGTGGGTGGGGGGGTGGGCGGGGTTCGGGGAAGGAGTCCGAGTCCTTGGGCCCCCGTGATCTCCTGTATGGAGCCCCAGCTCTTCTCCACAGTGGCGCCACATCCTCTCCATATAGCTCTATTCCCTAACCCTCTCGCATAGAGCTATATAGAGGGGGCTTTATACAAAAACCGGGGGGAAAAAAATCAACCTTTTGGAATTCCGTGTCCAGACTGGAGCGGCTCCCTCTACCCCTCTCACAGCAGGAACGTCCAGCACAGTCACTAATAATGACCTCCGGTTATCTCTGCGGTCTCTGTGTTCACTTACATGCTTCTCCATCTCGTTTGGCATCATCACCTTCCTCCTCGCGGCGTCGCGCGTCCTGTTAGCTGTAATATACGCCGGTTTTACCGAATGAATTTGTCAGAAGCTTTATGGTTTCTTGATCTATGGGATAACGTTAATTCTGCAGCGGTGATATTAAACCATTCGTCTTCTCCCTTCAAATGAAGCCTGACATGCCATCACCGCGCACATTCTTGTCATCAAATACGGCATCCACCCCACCCCCCCACCCTACACCCTCCTGTCTCCCCCCTTCCCCCCCTTCCCCCACACACCTTTCCAGATATATATTATTACTTTATAGGATAAGGAAGGTTTGTTTGGCACAAATGTGTGTTAGGTGAGTGGCGGGTGTCGGGCGCTGTTCAAGGTCGGACAGAAGCTGCGCATAACCAAGGGCACAAATATTTATTTTTTCATCATGTTTTTATGTAAAACATATTTTTAAGAGTTTTTAGTGATGTTTTTTCTGCATATCTGTATTAGGAAATAATCCTGAAATCTATTCTCACCACTAGGGCTAATTCTAAGATGGGAGTCTGGACTTCCTGTTGTATGTGATGATAAGGAGGAGGCTGCTGGGAAGTGATCTGTACAGCAATGGTGACATCAGGAAATAGAGAAGACAATAGGAGCTCAGCTACACCCTTTCTATAGATAGAGAAGACAATAGGAGCCCAGCCTCCCTCTCTCAATAGATAGAGAAGACAATAGGTGCGCAGCCTCTCTCTCTCTGTAGAGAGAGAGTAGACAATAGGAGCTCAGCCCCCGCCATAGAAAGAGAAGACAATAGAAGCTCAGCCTCCCCCTCTGTAGATAGACAATAGGAGCTCAGCCCCCCCTTTAGATAGAGAAGACAATAGGCACGCAGCCTCCTCACTACCTGTAGATAAAGAAGACAGTAGGAGTTCAGCCTCCCCTTCTCTGTAGATAGACGGTAGGAGCTCAGTCCCCTCCCCCTTCTTTAGATAGAGAAGACAATAGGCACTCAGCCTCCTCACTACCTGTAGATAGAGAAGTAGACAACACAATATGAGCTCAGCCTCCTCCCTACCTGTAGATAGAGAAACAATATGAGCTCAGCCTCCTCCCTACCTGTAGATAGAGAAGACAATATGAGCTCAGCCTCCTCCCTACCTGTAGGTAGAGAAGACAATATGAGCTCAGCCTCCTCCCTACCTGTAGATAGAGAAACAATATGAGCTCAGCCTCCTCCCTACTTGTAGGTAGAGAAGACAATATGAGCTCAGCCTCCTCCCTACCTGTAGATAGAGAAGACAATATGAGCTCAGCCTCCTCCCTACCTGTAGATAGAGAAGACAATATGAGCTCAGCCTCCTCCCTACCTGTAGATAGAGAAGACAATATGAGCTCAGCCTGCCCCTTCCTGTAGATAGAGAAGACAATATGAGCTCAGCCTCCTCCCTACCTGTAGGTAGAGAAGACAATTTGAGCTCAGCCTCCTCCCTACCTGTAGATAGAGAAGACAATATGAGCTCAGCCTCCTCCCTGCCTGTAGATAGAGAAGACAATATGAGCTCAGCCTCCTCCCTGCCTGTAGATAGAGAAGACAATATGAGCTCAGCCTGCCCCTTCCTGTAGAATGATCTCTGCACAGGTCGTAAAGCAGCTCACAATTCTGCCCCATACAAAGAATAGAGTCTAGAAATGTGCATTGTGTTTGTATCAATGGGGCTTGTCGTTAAACAGATCGCTAAATGCTGTTAAAAACAGCTCGGACAAGATGGCTTTCCCCATAATAATGTAATTAGAAAATATTAACAAAAATGGCGCCAATCCATAAAACAATCTAGACGTTTTGGAGAGACATTCACTTTCTTGGGATTCTCCTTTTATGATGTAACAATATACTATTGAGTCTGGTGAGGATCGAGCTGGGGATTCTAGCACGGCAATGAATGAATCTTATTTAGGTTCCGTTTTATTAGGCCGTATTGCGATCTGCCATAATTGTAAGTGGGTGATGGCCACCTGATGCAGCTACAATGTATAAACTGTCCTATATCAGGGGGCTCGGAGCCTTTACACTGCTGGGGGCGCTCACTAGCACAATACTTTAATATTATAGGGGTCCTTGCAATAGACGGGTTGGACGGTTTTAGATAAATTGGTCTTTTTGGAAGAGATAACATTTTTAGTTGCTTATGTTGCGAGCTCTGTCCTCTTGGCGCCCCCTAATGTCCATAAGCAGCAGTGCAGGGTCCGGGGAGCGCGCTGCAGACTCTGAATCTCTGGTGTCAGCATTTACAGAACATCCCTCAATATGCCGCACAGCACGTAATAAATCTGGTGCATCGTACTCCTCAGTGTACACCGGGGCATCGACTGATGAAATACACAAATATTCTGCTGCAAGGAAAGGATTCCGCCTCATAATGTGAATTGTAAATTTTATTGCGCTGTTGGAGTTTCTTCACCATTTCCAGCTCTTTGCTTTCTGTCAGGGTTCATTGTCTTCTGCACAATAACCAGGGAGAAGCTTCAGGCCCGTTCAGGTTTTTGGCCTTTACTGCAGTTGTATCTGGTCCAGACAATCTCTGTGATACATTGTAGCAGAGTATAGGAGAGATCTGAGCCGCTGATGTGATCACTGAGGATTGTCTACAGATTATGCAGTGGATAAAAACCTGTTACAAGATGGGAGAAAAATATTTCACCCATCTGTCCAACACACCATGATGAGCGAATGAAGAAACAACAGAAGTCTGAGGAGCCGGAGGAGGAGGACACACCAGAGACCTGAGGAGGAGGAGGAGGACACACCAGAGACCTGAGGAGGAGGACACACCAGAGACCTGAGGAGGAGGAGCAGGAGGACACACCAGAGACCTGAGGAGGAGGAGGAGGACACATCAGAGACCTGAGGAGGAGGACACACCAGAGACCTGAGGAGGAGGACACACCAGAGACCTGAGGAGGAGGACACACCAGAGACCTGAGGAGCCGGAGGAGCAGGAGGACACACCAGAGACCTGAGGAGCAGGAGGAGCAGGAGGACACACCAGAGACCTGAGGAGGAGGAGGAGCAGGAGGACACACCAGAGACCTGAGGAGGAGGACACACCAGAGACCTGAGGAGCCGGAGGAGCAGGAGGACACACCAGAGACCTGAGGAGCAGGAGGAGCAGGAGGACACACCAGAGACCTGAGGAGGAGGAGGAGCAGGAGGACACACCAGAGACCTGAGGAGGAGGACACACCAGAGACCTGAGGAGCCGGAGGAGCAGGAGGACACACCAGAGACCTGAGGAGCAGGAGGAGCAGGAGGACACAGCAGAGACCTGAGGAGGAGGACACACCAGAGACCTGAGGAGGAGGAGGAGGACACACCAGAGACCTGAGGAGGACACACCAGAGACCTGAGGAGGAGGAGGACACACCAGAGACCTGAGGAGGAGAACACACCAGAGACCTGAGGAGCAGGAGGAGCAGGAGGACACACCAGAGACCTGAGGAGGAGGACACACCAGAGACCTGAGGAGGAGGAGGACACACCAGAGACCTGAGGAGGAGGAGGACACACCAGAGACCTGAGGAGCAGGAGGACACACCAGAGACCTGAGGAGCAGGAGGACACACCAGAGACCTGAGGAGGAGGAGGACACACCAGAGACCTGAGGAGGAGGAGGACACACCAGAGACCTGAGGAGCAGGAGGAGGAGGACACACCAGAGACCTGAGGAGGAGGAGGACACACCAGAGACCTGAGGAGCAGGAGGAGGAGGACACACCAGAGACCTGAGGAGCAGGAGGAGGAGGACACACCAGAGACCTGAGGAGCAGGAGGAGGAGGACACACCAGAGACCTGAGGAGGACACACCAGAGACCTGAGGAGGAGGAGGAGGACACACCAGAGACCTGAGGAGGAGGAGGAGGACACACCAGAGACCTGAGGAGGAGGAGGACACACCAGAGACCTGAGGAGGAGGAGGACACACCAGAGACCTGAGGAGCAGGAGGAGGAGGACACACCAGAGACCTGAGGAGCAGGTGGAGGAGGACACACCAGAGACCTGAGGAGCAGGAGGAGGACACACCAGAGACCTGAGGAGCAGGAGGAGGACACACCAGAGACCTGAGGACGAGGAGCAGGAGGAGGACACACCAGAGACCTGAGGAGGAGGAGCAGGAGGACACACCAGAGACCTGAGGAGGAGGAGCAGGAGGACACACCAGAGACCTGAGGAGGAGGAGGAGGACACACCAGAGACCTGAGGAGGAGGAGGACACACCAGAGACCTGAGGAGGAGGAGCAGGAGGACACACCAGAGACCTGAGGAGGAGGAGGAGAACACACCAGAGACTTGAGGAGGAGGA
Source organism: Hyla sarda (assembly GCF_029499605.1). Lineage (NCBI taxonomy): Eukaryota > Metazoa > Chordata > Amphibia > Anura > Hylidae > Hyla > Hyla sarda. The sequence continues at coordinate 445,105,359 of NC_079191.1, read as the reverse complement.
CACACCAGAGACCTGAGGAGGAGGAGGAGGACACACCAGAGACCTGAGGAGGAGGAGCAGGAGGACACACCAGAGACCTGAGGAGGAGGAGCAGGAGGAGGACACACCAGAGACCTGAGGAGCAGGAGCAGGAGGAGGACACACCAGAGACCAGAGGAGGAGGAGGAGGAGGACACACCAGAGACCTGAGGAGGAGGAGGAGGACACACCAGAGACCTGAGGAGGAGCAGGAGGAGGACACACCAGAGACCTGAGGAGGAGGAGGAGAACACACCAGAGACCTGAGGAGCAGGAGGAGGAGGACACACCAGAGACTTGAGGAGGAGGAGCAGGAGGAGGAGGACACACCAGAGACTTGAGGAGGAGGAGCAGGAGGAGGAGGACACACCAGAGACCTGAGGAGGAGGAGGACACACTAGAGACCTGAGGAGGAGGAGGAGGACACACCAGAGACTTGAGGAGGAGGAGGAGCAGGAGGAGGACACACCAGAGAGGAGCGGTTGCTACAATTGTATCCATTCTCAGCCTCCTTTGTAATACACTGTAACAACGTTTACAGACAGCAGAGAGATTTATGCTGATTGTTCATTTAGATTATTGTTTTTTATTGGATGCAAATGTAACAAATCCTTCGCTGTGAGAACTATTACATTTCTACCGTTCCTCAGCTTTAGAATGAAAACTTAAGTCTCATTTACAAACAGCAAGCAGAGATCCTGAACCTGATGAGAAAATAAAACCTATCGTCTATTAGGACCTCTGCCCCCTGGTGAGGACCTCTGCCCCCTGATGAGGACCTCTGCCCCCTGGTGAGGACCTCTGCCCCCTGGTGAGGACCTCTGCCCCCTGGTGAGGACCTCTGCCCCCTGGTGAGGACCTCTGCCCCCTGGTGAGGACCTCTGCCCCCTGGTGAGGACCTCTGCCCCCTGATGAGGACCTCTGCCCCCCTGATGAGGACCTCTGTCCCCTGGTGAGGACCTCTGCCCCCTGGTGAGGACCTCTGCCCCCTGGTGAGGACCTCTGCCCCCTGGTGAGGACCTCTGCCCCCTGGTGAGGACCTCTGCCCCCTGGTGAGGACCTCTGCCCCCTGGTGAGGACCTCTGCCCCCTGGTGAGGACCTCTGCCCCCTGATGAGGACCTCTGCCCCCTGATGAGGACCTCTGCCCCCTGATGAGGACCTCTGCCCCCCTGATGAGGACCTCTGCCCCCCTGATGAGGACCTCTGCCCCCCTGATGAGGACCTCTGCCCCCCTGATGAGGACCTCTGCCCCCTGATGAGGACCTCTGCCCCCCTGATGAGGACCTCTGCCCCCCTGATGAGGACCTCTGCCCCCTGATGAGGACCTCTGCCCCCTGATGAGGACCTCTGCCCCCTGGTGAGGACCTCTGCCCCCTGGTGAGGACCTCTGCCCCCTGGTGAGGACCTCTGTCCCCTTCACCCTATATAGGACCACAGTTTGGCACAGACCTTTCCCTACCTATGTGATGGGAATGGCGCCATTTCCAGTGGCGGAGCCCCTCCCCCGCCTCCAGCCTGTGTCTGTGCGGACAGATTCTTCTTGCTGGTTCCCTCCTCTTAGCGTCTGACAGTGAAGTGACACCGGCCATCTGCTATATGTTGTGCCAAACCCACTAATGGCTCCGAAAAAAGTGAGAAATCGCACATTCTGCCTCTTCACATCTAAATAGCTGCAGTGTTTGTGTGAAGCCGCTACCCGGCCGCTGTAATTAATTACAGGAGAATTAGGGAAAGTGTAATAATTACATTGCACATCAGCGGCTCGGGGTCCTGCGCTATACAATTCACTCGTCTAATGTTCTCCGCACCATAAACAGAGCAGCGAGAGCTCCGCCACGTCTCCACATATAATCGCCATTACTTTATATACCGTCACCTGCCAAACGTCTCCAGCACGTATATTCATCAGTCCAGCCAAACCTCTCCAGCACGTATATACATCGGTCCAGCCAAACCTCTCCAGCACGTATATTAATCAGTCCAGCCAAACCTCTCCAGCACATATATTCATCAGTCCAGCCAAACGTCTCCAGCACATATATTCATCAGTCCAGCCAAACCTCTCCAGCACGTATATTCATCAGTCCAGCCAAACCTCTCCAGCACATATATACATCAGTCCAGCCAAACGTCTCCAGCACATATATTCATCAGTCCAGCCAAACGTCTCCAGCACGTATATTCATCAGTCCAGCCAAACCTCTCCAGCACGTATATTCATCAGTCCAGCCAAACCTCTCCAGCACGTATATTCATCAGTCCAGCCAAACCTCTCCAGCACGTATATTCATCAGTCCAGCCAAACCTCTCCAGCACGTATATTCATCAGTCCAGCCAAACCTCTCCAGCACGTATATTCATCAGTCCAGCCAAACCTCTCCAGCACGTATATTCATCAGTCCAGCCAAACCTCTCCAGCACGTATATTCATCAGTCCAGCCAAACCTCTCAAGCACGTATATTCATCAGTCCAGCCAAACCTCTCCAGCACGTATATTCATCAGTCCAGCCAAACGTCTCCAGCACGTATATACATCAGTCCAGCGAAACGTCTCCAGCACATATATACATCAATCCAGCCAAACGTCTCCAGCGCGTATATTCATCAGTCCAGCCAAACGTCTCCAGCGCGTAAATTCATCAGTCCAGCCAAACGTCTCCAGCACGTATATTCATCAGTCCAGCCAAACATCTCCAGCACATATATTCATCAATCCAGTCAAACATCTCCAGCACGTATATTCATCAGTTCAGCCAAACGTCTCCAGCACGTATGGTAATCAGTCCAGCCAAACGTCTCCAGCACGTATATTCTTCAGTCCAGCCAAACGTCTCCAGCACGTATATTCATCAGTCCAGCCAAACGTCTCCAGCACGTATATTCATCAATCCAGCCAAACCTCTCCAGCACATATATTCATCAATCCAGCCAGATACAATACTAGAGACCGAGGAGAAGGAGCGGGAACAATACTAGAGACTGAGAAGGAGGAGCGGGAACAATATTAGAGACCGAGGAGGAGGAGCGGGAACAATACTAGAGACTGAGAAGGAGGAGCGGGAACAATACTAGAGACCGAGGAGGAGGAGCGGGAACAATACTAGAGACTGAGGAGGAGGAGCGGGAACAATACTAGAGACCGAGGAGGAGGAGGAGCGGGAACAATACTGGAGACTGAGAAGGAGGAGCGGGAACAATACTAGAGACTGAGATGGAGGAACGGGAACAATACTAGAGACTGAGAAGGAGGAGCGGGAACAATACTAGAAACTGAGAAGGAGGAGCGGGAACAATACTAGAGACTGAGGAGGAGGAGCGGGAACAATACTAGAGACTGAGGAGGAGGAGAAGGAACAATACTAGAGACTGAGGAGGAGGAGCGGGAACAATACTAGAGACTGAGGAGGAGGAGAAGGAACAATACTAGAGACTGAGGAGGAGGAGCGGGAACAATACTAGAGACTGAGAAGGAGGAGTGGGAACAATACTAGAGACTGAGGAGGAGCGGGAACAATACTAGAGACTGAGGAGGAGGAGCAGGAACAATACTAGAGACTGAGGAGGAGGAGCAGGAACAATACTAGAGACCGAGGAGGAGGAGCGGGAACAATACTAGAGACTGAGAAGGAGGAGTGGGAACAATACTAGAGACTGAGGAGGAGCGGGAACAATACTAGAGACTGAGGAGGAGGAGCAGGAACAATACTAGAGACTGAGGAGGAGGAGCAGGAACAATACTAGAGACTGAGAAGGAGGACACACCAGAGACCTGAACAATGTAGAAGGACTTTAGTGTCCCGTTGTAGAGTGGGCTTAGTCATGTGACCTGTGATGCCCCTCAGAGGGGGACACCAGAGCCCCACATTCTATCTGTAGACTCCTCATCCGTCCATCGTTCTCATTACCTTCCGGATTAACCCCACGCTGACTGCAACAATTGGTTTTGGAATGAGAATCCGTCACATGGCGGAGAGAAGTAATGATGGAAATTAATGAGTTCTCACTGTGCAGAACGTCCTCATCTGATGTAGCAGAGACGGGCGGCGGTGTTCATAACATAATGCTCATGCCTCTGCTGCAGAACCTCACACTATACACCTCAGCTGCTGCAGAACCTCACACTATACACCTCAGCTGCTGCAGAACCTCACACTATACACCTCAGCTGCTGCAGAACCTCATACTACACACATCAGCTGCTGCAGAACCTCACACTATACACCTCAGCTGCTGCAGAACCTCATACTACACACCTCAGCTGCTGCAGAACCTCACACTATACACCTCAGCTGCTGCAGAACCTCATACTACACACCTCAGCTGCAGAATCTCACACTATACACCTCAGCTGCTGCAGAACCTCATACTACACACCTCAGCTGCTGCAGAACCTCATACTACACACCTCAGATGCTGCAGAACCTCACACTACACACCTCAGCTGCTGCAGAACCTCTCACTATAAACCTCAGCTGCTGCAGAACCTCACACTATACACCTCAGCTGCTGCAGAACCTCATACTACACACATCAGCTGCTGCAGAACCTCACACTATACACCTCAGCTGCTGCAGAACCTCATACTACACACCTCAGCTGCTGCAGAACCTCATACTACACACATCAGCTGCTGCAGAACCTCACACTATACACCTCAGCTGCTGAAATCCTCATACTACACACCTCAGCTGCTGCAGAACCTCACACTATACACCTCAGCTGCTGAAATCCTCACACTATACACCTCAGCTGATGTAGAACCTCACACTATACACCTCAGCTGATGAAATCCTCATACTACACACATCAGCTGCAGAACCTCACCCTACACACCTCAGCTGCTGCAGAACCTCATACTACACACCTCAGCTGCTGCAGAACCTCATACTACACACCTCAGCTGCTGCAGAACCTCACACTATACACCTCAGCTGCTGCAGAACCTCATACTACACACCTCAGCTGCTGCAGAACCTCATACTACACACCTCAGCTGCTGCAGAACCTCACACTATACACCTCAGCTGCTGCAGAATCTCATACTACACACACCAGCTGCAGAACCTCACGCTACACAACTCAGCTGCTGCAGAACCTCATACTACACACATCAGCTGCAGAACCTCACGCTACACACCTCTACTGCTGAAAATCTCACACTATACACCTCAGCTGCTGAAAACCTCATACTACACACCTCAGCTGCTGCAGAACCTCATACTACACCCCTCAGCTGCTGAAAATCTCACACTAAGCACCTCAGCTGCTGCAGAACCTCACACTACACACCTCAGCTGCTTCAGAACCTCACACTACACACCTCAGCTGCTGAAAACCTCATACTACACACCTCAGCTGCTGCAGAACCTCACACTACACACCTCGACTGCTGCAGAACTTCACACTATACACCTCAGCTGCTGCAGAACCTCACACTATACACCTCAGCTGCTGAAATCCTCACACTATACACCTCAGCTGCTGCAGAACCTCACACTATACACCTCAGCTGATGAAATCCTCACACTATACACCTCAGCTGCTGTAGAACCTCACACTATACACCTCAGCTGCTGTAGAACCTCACACTATACACCTCAGCTGCTCAAATCCTCATACTACACACCTCAGCTGCTGCAGAACCTCATACTACACACCTCAGCTGCTGCAGAACCTCATACTACACACCTCAGCTGCTGCAGAACCTCACACTATACACCTCAGCTGCTGCAGAACCTCATACTACACACCTCAGCTGCTGCAGAACCTCATACTACACACCTCAGCTGCTGCAGAACCTCACACTATACACCTCAGCTGCTGAAATCCTCACACTATACACCTCAGCTGCTGCAGAACCTCACACTATACACCTCAGCTGCTCAAATCCTCATACTACACACCTCAGCTGCTGCAGAACCTCATACTACACACCTCAGCTGCTGCAGAACCTCATACTACACACCTCAGCTGCTGCAGAAACTCATACTACACACCTCAGCTGCTCAAATCCTCATACTACACACCTCAGCTGCTGCAGAACCTCATACTACACACCTCAGCTGCTGCAGAACCTCACACTATACACCTCAGCTGCTCAAATCCTCATACTACACACCTCAGCTGCTGCAGAACCTCATACTACACACCTCAGCTGCTCAAATCCTCATACTACACACCTCAGTTGCTGCAGAACTTCGTACTTTGATAATGGCTTTCCTTGAAAAAAAGGGGGTGTGGGGGTTACTCAATGCACAAAAGTAATAATCCCTTCATCATGGCGTCCGTACCCGTGTTGTATTGTAATAACAGAATATAATCCGCTTCATATGTCCTGTTACTTCCAGAACTAAATAAGTTATATGAAGGCGTCACATAATAATCCGACAACAGCGCAAATGTCTGAAGCCCTAACACTAGACGGATTTTTCCAGCTCTCTGTGTCCATCTAGTGGACAAATTGTAATGTGCACCAGAAAGTACAGTCATTTATTGTAAAGACTCAGATACCTGACCTGTTCTTATACAGCAGGGGACAGATAATGTATACATGTGACCTGCAGTCCTATGTAACACCACAGATAACAGTGATAACTCTCTGAGTACAGATAATGTATAGATGTGACCTGCAGTCCTATGTAACACCACAGATAACAGTGATAACTCTCTGAGTACAGATAATGTATAGATGTGACCTGCAGTCCTATGTAACACCAAAGATAACACAGTGATAACTCTGAGTACAGATAATGTATAGATGTGACCTGCAGTCCTATGTAACACCACAGATAACAGTGATAACTCTCTGAGTACAGATAATGTATAGATGTGACCTGCAGTCCTATGTAACACCAAAGATAACAGTGATAACTCTGAGTACAGATAATGTATAGATGTGACCTGCAGTCCTATGTAACACCACAGATAACACAGTGATATCTCTCTGAGTACCGATAATGTAGTAGATGTGACCTGCAGTCCTATGTAACACCACAGATAACACAGTGATAACTCTCTGAGTACAGATAATGTATAGATGTGACCTGCAGTCCTATGTAACACCACAGATAACAGTGATAACTCTCTGAGTACAGATAATGTAGTAGATGTGACCTGCAGTCCTATGTAACACCACAGATAACACAGTGATAACTCTCTGAGTACAGATAATGTATAGATGTGACCTGCAGTCCTATGTAACACCACATATAACACAGTGATAACTCTCTGAGTACAGATAATGTATAGATGTGACCTGCAGTCCTATGTAACACCACAGATAACACAGTGATAACTCTGAGTACAGATAATGTAGTAGATGTGACCTGCAGTCCTATGTAACACCACAGATAACAGTGATAACTCTCTGAGTACAGATAATGTATACATGTGACCTGCAGTCCTATGTAACACCAAAGATAACACAGTGATAACTCTCTGAGTACAGATAATGTATAGATGCGACCTGCAGTCCTATGTAACACCACAGATAACACAGTGATAACTCTCTGAGTACAGATAATGTATAGATGTGACCTGCAGTCCTATGTAACACCACAGATAACACAGTGATAACTCTCTGAGTACAGATAATGTATAGATGTGACCTGCAGTCCTATGTAACACCACAGATAACACAGCGATAACTCTCTGAGTACAGATAATGTATAGATGTGACCTGCAGTCCTATGTAACACCACAGATAACAGCGATAACTCTCTGAGTACAGATAATGTATAGATGTGACCTGCAGTCCTATGTAACACCACAGATAACAGTGATAATTCTCTGAGTACAGATAATGTATAGATGTGACCTGCAGTCCTATGTAACACCACAGATAACACAGTGATATCTCTCTGAGTACAGATAATGTATAGATGTGACCTGCAGTCCTATGTAACACCACAGATAACAGTGATAACTCTCTGTGTACAGATAATGTATAGATGTGACCTGCAGTCCTATGTAACACCACAGATAACAGTGATAACTCTCTGAGTACAGATAATGTATAGATGTGACCTGCAGTCCTATGTAACACCACAGATAACAGTGATAACTCTCTGAGTACAGATAATGTATAGATGTGACCTGCAGTCCTATGTAACACCACAGATAACACAGTGATAACTCTCTGAGTACAGATAATGTAGTAGATGTGACCTGCAGTCCTATGTAACACCACAGATAACAGTGATAACTCTCTGAGTACAGATAATGTATAGATGTAACCTGCAGTCCTATGTAACACCACAGATAACAGTGATAACTCTCTGAGTACAGATAATGTATAGATGTGACCTGCAGTCCTATGTAACACCACAGATAACAGTGATAATTCTCTGAGTACAGATAATGTATAGATGTGACCTGCAGTCCTATGTAACACCACAGATAACACAGTGATAACTCTCTGAGTACAGATAATGTATAGATGTGACCTGCAGTCCTATGTAACACCACAGATAACACAGTGATAACTCTCTGAGTACAGATAATGTATAGATGTAACCTGCAGTCCTATGTAACACCACAGATAACAGTGATAACTCTCTGAGTACAGATAATGTATAGATGTGACCTGCAGTCCTATGTAACACCACAGATAACAGTGATAACTCTCTGAGTACAGATAATGTATAGATGTGACCTGCAGTCCTATGTAACACCACAGATAACAGTGATAACTCTCTGAGTACAGATAATGTATAGATGTGACCTGCAGTCCTATGTAACACCACAGATAACACAGTGATAACTCTCTGAGTACAGATAATGTATAGATGTAACCTGCAGTCCTATGTAACACCACAGATAACAGTGATAACTCTCTGAGTACAGATAATGTATAGATGTGACCTGCAGTCCTATGTAACACCACAGATAACACAGTGATAACTCTCTGAGTACAGATAATGTATAGATGTGACCTGCAGTCCTATGTAACACCACAGATAACAGTGATAACTCTCTGAGTACAGATAATGTATAGATGTGACCTGCAGTCCTATGTAACACCACAGATAACACAGTGATAACTCTCTGAGTACAGATAATGTATAGATGTGACCTGCAGTCCTATGTAACACCACAGATAACAGTGATAACTCTCTGAGTACAGATAATGTATAGATGTGACCTGCAGTCCTATGTAACACCACAGATAACAGTGATAACTCTCTGAGTACAGATAATGTATAGATGTGACCTGCAGTCCTATGTAACACCACAGATAACACAGTGATAACTCTCTGAGTACAGATAATGTATAGATGTGACCTGCAGTCCTATGTAACACCACAGATAACAGTGATAACTCTCTGAGTACAGATAATGTATAGATGTGACCTGCAGTCCTATGTAACACCACAGATAACAGTGATAACTCTCTGAGTACAGATAATGTATAGATGTGACCTGCAGTCCTATGTAACACCACAGATAACACAGTGATAACTCTCTGAGTACAGATAATGTATAGATGTGACCTGCAGTCCTATGTAACACCACAGATAACACAGTGATAACTCTCTGAGTACAGATAATGTATAGATGTGACCTGCAGTCCTATGTAACACCACAGATAACACAGTGATAACTCTCTGAGTACAGATAATGTATAGATGTGACCTGCAGTCCTATGTAACACCACAGATAACAGTGATAACTCTCTGAGTACAGATAATGTATAGATGTGACCTGCAGTCCTATGTAACACCACAGATAACAGTGATAACTCTCTGAGTACAGATAATGTATAGATGTGACCTGCAGTCCTATGTAACACCACAGATAACACAGTGATAACTCTCTGAGTACAGATAATGTATAGATGTGACCTGCAGTCCTATGTAACACCACAGATAACACAGTGATAACTCTCTGAGTACAGATAATGTATAGATGTGACCTGCAGTCCTATGTAACACCACAGATAACACAGTGATAACTCTCTGAGTACAGATAATGTATAGATGTGACCTGCAGTCCTATGTAACACCACAGATAACACAGTGATAACTCTCTGAGTACAGATAATGTATAGATGTGACCTGCAGTCCTATGTAACACCACATATAACAGTGATAACTCTCTGAGTACAGATAATGTATAGATGTGACCTGCAGTCCTATGTAACACCACAGATAACACAGTGATAACTCTGAGTACAGATAATGTATAGATGTGACCTGCAGTCCTATGTAACACCCCAGATAACACAGTGATAACTCTCTGAGTACAGATAATGTATAGATGTGACCTGCAGTCCTATGTAACACCACAGATAACACAGTGATAACTCTCTGAGTACAGATAATGTATAGATGTGACCTGCAGTCCTATGTAACACCACAGATAACACAGTGATAACTCTCTGAGTACAGATAATGTATAGATGTGACCTGCAGTCCTATGTAACACCATAGATAACAGTGATAACTCTCTGAGTACAGATAATGTATAGATGTGACCTGCAGTCCTATGTAACACCATAGATAACAGTGATAACTCTCTGAGTACAGATAATGTATAGATGTGACCTGCAGTCCTATGTAACACCACAGATAACACAGTGATAACTCTCTGAGTACAGATAATGTATAGATGTGACCTGCAGTCCTATGTAACACCACAGATAACACAGTGATAACTCTCTGAGTACAGATAATGTATAGATGTGACCTGCAGTCCTATGTAACACCACAGATAACACAGTGATAACTCTCTGAGTACAGATAATGTATAGATGTGACCTGCAGTCCTATGTAACACCACAGATAACACAGTGATATCTCTCTGAGTACAGATAATGTATAGATGTGACCTGCAGTCCTATGTAACACCACAGATAACACAGTGATAACTCTGAGTACAGATAATGTATAGATGTGACCTGCAGTCCTATGTAACACCACAGATAACACAGTGATATCTCTCTGAGTACAGATAATGTATAGATGTGACCTGCAGTCCTATGTAACACCACAGATAACACAGTGATAACTCTCTGAGTACAGATAATGTATAGATGTGACCTGCAGTCCTATGTAACACCACAGATAACACAGTGATAACTCTGAGTACAGATAATGTATAGATGTGACCTGCAGTCCTATGTAACACCACAGATAACACAGTGATAACTCTGAGTACAGATAATGTATAGATGTGACCTGCACAGAAATGATGTAACAGCAGAATAGTTAGTGCAGCTCTGCAGAATAAGACATTATATAACAGCAGAATATTGAGTGCAGCTCTGGAAGTGACTAGAGGATATAACTTGCTATTTTATTCCATTGAGTGAGACCTGAGAGCTGTTCATGCTGCCCGCACTCCCACAGTAACCAGTCCCCTTTAAGCGGACCTCCTCCTCCTCCTCCTGCGCCGTGCGGTTGCGTTCTCCGATCGCTTTGTGTGTGGGGGGGGGGGGGGGGGGGGATGCAGATGACATGTTTTCTACCGCAGGAAATAATAATGATAGCTTCACTTTCCGTACCAGTTACAATGCGCCCGATCGGCTCTGCTGCAATTTTCCCCTTTACGATAAGTCACAACACGCGGCGCCGTCTGTTCGTCAGAACATTTTGATGCGTTTGTGACAGAAAGACGCGAAAATTCCAGAGTCTGAGCGTTGTTGCGCTGAACGTATCGGAGTTATTCCTGTCCCGTGCGTCATCTTCCCATCATCCGCCGCCGCCATCGCCCATCCTCCTATATAGATTGTAAAGTCACAATAGTCGTGGAACTTTACATTCTGTCCCAATTTGACCTCTCTGCACACTCCACAATCTGCAAGGACGCAGCGCCAATTACTAGCCTGAAATACTTTCTAGAACAACGTGTCTGCTCTCTTACAATAAAGCAGCGCCACTTATGTCAATGGGTGATGTGTGGTATTGCAGCTCAGCTTCTTTTAAAGTGAGTGGAGCTGTGCTGCAATACTACACATGACCTGCGAACAGATGTGGCGCTGTTTTGTTTTTCCGTTCATGTTTAAAGGGGTATTCCAGGAAAAAACTTTTTTTTATATATCAACTGGCTCCAGAAATTTAAACAGATTTGTACATTACTTCTATTAAAAAATCTTAATCCTTTCAGTACTTATGAGCTTCTGAAGTTAAGGTTGTTCTTTTCTCTCTGATGACACCTGTCTTGGGAAACGCCCAGTTTAGAAGCAAATCCCCATAGCAAACATCTTCTAAACTGGGCGGTTCCCGAGACAGGTGTCATCAGAGAGGATTTAGACAGAAAAGAACAACCTAAACTTCAGAAGCTCATAAGTACTGAAAGGATTAAGATTTTTTTTTAATAGAAGTAATTTACAAATCTGTTTAACTTTCTGGAGCCAGTTGATATATAAAAAAAAACTTTTTTTCCTGGATAACCCCTTTAATTATTATACTCTAAGACAGTGTTTCCCAACCAGGGTCCTCAAGCTGTTGCAAAACTGCAACTCCCAGCATGCCCGGACAGCCAAAGGCTGTCCGGGCATGCTGGGAGTTGTAGTTTTGCAACAGCTGGAGGCACCCGGGTTGGGAAACACTGTTCTGAGAAATTCTGTATCTTTCTGATTTACTCCGTTTCACAGTTGACGGGTTTGTTACAATGTATCGGTGCAAACGATCCCGTGTACTTACAGGTTCAGTCCTATCTTCTTGTCTTAATAGTTGTTACATTTTTCTTGCGCTGATACTTTGTTTCAGACTTTACATCACAGAGGACACAATTGTATCAACAAAACTTTAGATTAAACAGGAGTAGATCAGTGTTTTCTAATCTGTAGCTCTCCAGCTGCTGCAAAACTACAACTCCCAGCATGCCCTGACAGCCTTCGGCTGTCAGAGCATGCTGGGAGCTGTAGTTCTGCAGCAGTTGGAGATCCACCGGTTGAGAAACACTGATCTTCTCCTGGAGCATTTGAAGGTTTGCTGATTCATTTGTGTCCTCTGTGATGTAAAGTCTGTAACAAGTGTATATAGCCCTGACCCTAGAGACCCCCAGTGTATAGCCCTGACCCTAGAGACCCCCAGTGTATAGCCCTGACCCTAGAGACCCCCAGTGTATAGCCCTGACCCTAGAGACCCCCAGTGTATAGCCCTGACCCTAGAGACCCCCAGTGTATAGCCCTGACCCTAGAGACCCCCAGTGTATAGCCCTGACCCTAGAGACCCCCAGTGTATAGCCCTGACCCTAGAGACCCCCAGTGTATAGCCCTGACCCTAGAGACCCCCAGTGTATAGCCCTGACCCTACAGACCCCCAGTGTATAGCCCTGACCCTAGAGACCCCCAGTGTATAGCCCTGACCCTAGAGACCCCCAGTGTATAGCCCTGACCCTACAGACCCCCAGTGTATAGCCCTGACCCTACAGACCCCCCAGTGTATAGCCCTGACCCTACAGACCCCCCAGTGTATAGCCCTGACCCTACAGACCCTCCAGTGTATAGCCCTGACCCTACAGACCCTCCAGTGTATAGCCCTGACCCTACAGACCCCCCAGTGTATAGCCCTGACCCTATAGACCCCCAGTGTGTAGCCCTGACCCTACAGACCCCCAGTGTATAGCCCTGACCCTAGAGACCCCCAGTGTATAGCCCTGACCCTAGAGACCCCCAGTGTATAGCCCTGACCCTAGAGACCCCCAGTGTATAGCCCTGACCCTAGAGACCCCCAGTGTATAGCCCTGACCCTAGAGACCCCCAGTGTATAGCCCTGACCCTAGAGACCCCCAGTGTATAGCCCTGACCCTAGAGACCCCCAGTGTATAGCCCTGACCCTAGAGACCCCCAGTGTATAGCCCTGACCCTAGAGACCCCCAGTGTATAGCCCTGACCCTAGAGACCCCCAGTGTATAGCCCTGACCCTAGAGACCCCCAGTGTATAGCCCTGACCCTACAGACCCCCAGTGTATAGCCCTGACCCTAGAGACCCCCAGTGTATAGCCCTGACCCTAGAGACCCCCAGTGTATAGCCCTGACCCTACAGACCCCCAGTGTATAGCCCTGACCCTACAGACCCCCCAGTGTATAGCCCTGACCCTACAGACCCCCCAGTGTATAGCCCTGACCCTACAGACCCTCCAGTGTATAGCCCTGACCCTACAGACCCTCCAGTGTATAGCCCTGACCCTACAGACCCCCCAGTGTATAGCCCTGACCCTACAGACCCCCAGTGTATAGCCCTGACCCTATAGACCCCCAGTGTGTAGCCCTGACCCTACAGACCCCCAGTGTATAGCCCTGACCCTACAGACCCCCAGTGTATAGCCCTGACCCTACAGACCCCCAGTGTATAGCCCTGAAACTACCGACCCCCAGTGTATAGCCCTGACACTACCGACCCCCAGTGTATAGTCCTGACCCTACAGACCCCCAGTATATAGCTCTGACCCTACAGACCTCCAGTGTATAGCCCTGACCCTACACACCCCCAGTGTATAGCCCTGACCCTACAGACATCCAGTATATAGCCCTGACCCTACAAACCCCCAGTGTATAGCCCTGACCCTACAGACCCCCAGTGTATAGCCCTGACCCTACAGACATCCAGTATATAGCCCTGGCCCTACAGACCCCCAGTGTATAGCTCTGACCCTAGAGACCCCCAGTGTATAGCCCTGACCCTACAGACCCCCAGTGTATAGCCCTGACCCTACAGACCCCCAGTGTATAGCCCTGACCCTACAGACCCCCCAGTGTATAGTCCTGACCCTACAGACCCTCCAGTGTATAGCCCTGACCCTACAGACCCCCCAGTATATAGCCCTGACACTACAGACCCCTAGTGTATAGCCCTGACCCTACAGACCCCCCAGTGTATAGCCCTGACCCTACAGACCCCCAGTGTATAGCCCTGACCCTACAGACCCCCAGTATATAGCCCCGACCCTACAGACCCCCAGTGTATAGCCCTGACCCTACAGATCCTCCAGTGTATAGCCCTGACCCTACAGACCCCCAGTGTATAGCCCTGACCCTACAGACCCCCAGTGTATAGCCCTGACCCTACAGACCCCCCAGTGTATAGCCCTGACCCTACAGACCCCCCAGTGTATAGCCCTGACCCTACAGACCCTCCAGTGTATAGTCCTGACCCTACAGACCCTCCAGTGTATAGCCCTGACCCTACAGACCCCCAGTGTATAGCCCTGACCCTACAGACCCCCAGTGTATAGCCCTGACCCTACAGACCCCCCAGTGTATAGCCCTGACCCTACAGACCCTCCAGTGTATAGCCCTGACCCTACAGACCCTCCAGTGTATAGCCCTGACCCTACAGACCCCCAGTGTATAGCCCTGACCCTACAGACCCCCCAGTGTATAGCCCTGACCCTACAGACCCTCCAGTGTATAGCCCTGACCCTACAGACCCCCCAGTGTATAGCCCTGACCCTACAGACCCCCCAGTGTATAGTCCTGACCCTACAGACCCTCCAGTGTATAGCCCTGACCCTACAGACCCCCAGTGTATAGCCCTGACCCTACAGACCCCCAGTGTATAGCCCTGACCCTACAGACCCCCAGTGTATAGCTCTGACCCTACAGACCCCCAGTGTATAGCCCTGACCCTACAGACCCCCAGTGTAAAGTCCTGACCCTACAGACCTCCAGTGTATAGCCCTGACCCTACAGACCCCCAGTGTATAGTCCTGACCCTACAGACCCCCAGTGTATAGTCCTGACCCTACAGACCCCCAGTGTATAGTCCTGACCCTACAGACCCCCAGTGTATAGCCCTGACCCTACAGACATCCAGTGTATAGCCCTGACACTACCGACCCCCCCAGTGTATAGTCCTGACCCTACAGACCCCCAGTGTATAGCCCTGACCCTACAGATCCCCCAGTTTATAGCCCTGACCCTAGAGACCCCCAGTGTATAGCCCTGACACTACCGACCCCCAGTGTATAGTCCTGACCCTACAGACCCCCAGTGTATAGCCCTGACCCTACAGACACCCAGTGTATAGCCCTGACCCTACAGACCCCCAGTGTATAGCCCTGACCCTACAGACCTCCAGTGTATAGCTCTGACCCTACAGACCCCCAGTGTATAGCCCTGACCCTACAGACCCCCAGTGTATAGCCCTGACCCTACAGACATCCAGTATATAGCCCTGACCCTACAGACCTCAGACCTCCAGTGTATAGCCCTGACCCTACAGACCCCCCAGTGTATAGCCCTGACCCTACAGACCCCCCAGTGTATAGTCCTGACCATACAGACCCCCAGTGTATAGCCCTGACCCTACAGACCCCCAGTGTATAGCCCTGACCCTACAGACCCCCCAGTGTATAGCCCTGACCCTACAGACCCCCAGTGTATAGCCCTGACCCTACAGACCCCCCAGTGTATAGCCCTGACCCTACAGACCCCCCAGTGTATAGTCCTGACCCTACAGACCCCCAGTGTATAGCCCTGACCCTACAGACCCCCAGTGTATAGCCCTGACCCTACAGACCCCCAGTGTATAGCCCTGACCCTACAGACCCCCAGTGTATAGTCCTGACCCTACAGACCTCCAGTGTATAGCCCTGACCCTACAGACCCCCAGTATATAGCCTTAACCCTACAGACCCCCCAGTGTATAGCCCTGACCCTACAGCCCCCCAGTGTATAGCCCTGACCCTACAGACCCCCAGTATATAGCCCTGACCCTACAGACCCCCAGTGTATATCCCTGACCCTACAGACCCCCCCAGTATATAACCCTGACCCTACAGACCCCCAGTGTATAGCCCTGACCCTACAGACCCCCCCAGTATATAGCCCTGACCCTACAGACCCCCAGTGTATAGCCCTGACCCTACAGACCCCCCAGTGTATAGCCCTGACCCCACAGACCCCCCAGTGTATAGCCCTGACCCTACAGACCCCCAGTGTATAGCCCTGACCCTACAGACCCCCAGTGTATAGCCCTGACCCTACAGACCCCCCAGTGTATAGCCCTGACCCTACATACCCCCAGTGTATAGCCCTGACCCTACAGACCCCCAGTGTATAGCCCTGACCCTACAGACCCCCAGTGTATAGCCCTGAGCCTACAGACCCCCAGTGTATAGCCCTGACCCTGCTAGGCCCCCAGTGTATGGTCCTGACCCTAGAGACCCCCCAGTGTATAGCCCTGACCCTACAGACCCCGAGTATATAGCCCTGACCCTACAGACCCCCAGTGTATAGCCCTGACCCTGCTGGTCCCCCAGTGTATAGCCCTGACCCTACAGACCCCGAGTATATAGCCCTGACCGTACAGACCCCCCAATGTATAGCCCTGACCCTACAGACCCCGTGTATATAGCCCTGACCCTACAGACCCCCAGTATATAGCCCTGACCCTACAGACCCCCAGTATATAGCCCTGACCCTACAGACCTCCAGTGTATAGCCCTGACCCTACAGACCCCCAGTGTATTGCCCTGACCCTACAGACCCCCAGTGTATAGCCCTGACCCTACAGACATCCAGTGTATAGCCCTGACCCTACAGACCCCCAGTATATAGCCCTGACCCTACAGACCCCCAGTGTATAGTCCTGACCCTACAGACCCCCAGTGTATAGTCCTGACCCTACAGACCCCCAGTGTATAGCCCTGACCCTACAGACATCCAGTGTATAGCCCTGACCCTACAGACCCCCCAGTGTATAGCCCTGACACTACCGACCCCCCCAGTGTATAGTCCTGACCCTACAGACCCCCAGTGTATAGCCCTGACCCTACAGATCCCCCAGTTTATAGCCCTGACCCTAGAGACCCCCAGTGTATAGCCCTGACACTACCGACCCCCAGTGTATAGTCCTGACCCTACAGACCCCCAGTGTATAGCCCTGACCCTACAGACCCCCAGTGTATAGCCCTGACCCTACAGACCCCCAGTGTATAGCCCTGACCCTACAGACCTCCAGTGTATAGCCCTGACCCTACAGACCCCCAGTGTATAGCCCTGACCCTACAGACCCCCAGTGTATAGCCCTGACCCTACAGACATCCAGTATATAGCCCTGACCCTACAGACCTCAGACCTCCAGTGTATAGCCCTGACCCTACAGACCCCCCAGTGTATAGCCCTGACCCTACAGACCCCCCAGTGTATAGCGCTGACCCTACAGACCCCCAGTGTATAGCCCTGACCCTACAGACCCCCAGTGTATAGCCCTGACCCT
Organism: Hyla sarda; assembly: GCF_029499605.1. Classification (NCBI taxonomy): domain Eukaryota; kingdom Metazoa; phylum Chordata; class Amphibia; order Anura; family Hylidae; genus Hyla; species Hyla sarda. Next base: position 445,087,172 of record NC_079191.1, on the reverse strand, counting down.
ACAGACCCCCAGTGTATAGTCCTGACCCTACAGACCTCCAGTGTATAGCCCTGACCCTACAGACCCCCAGTATATAGCCTTAACCCTACAGACCCCCCAGTGTATAGCCCTGACCCTACAGCCCCCCAGTGTATAGTCCTGACCCTACAGACCCCCAGTATATAGCCCTGACCCTACAGACCCCCAGTGTATATCCCTGACCCTACAGACCCCCCCAGTATATAACCCTGACCCTACAGACCCCCAGTGTATAGCCCTGACCCTTCAGACCCCCCCAGTATATAGCCCTGACCCTACAGACCCCCAGTGTATAGCCCTGACCCCACAGACCCCCCAGTGTATAGCCCTGACCCTACAGACCCCCAGTGTATAGCCCTGACCCTACAGACCCCCCAGTGTATAGCCCTGACCCTACATACCCCCAGTGTATAGCCTTGACCCTACAGACCCCCAGTGTATAGCCCTGACCCTACAGACCCCCAGTGTATAGCCCTGAGCCTACAGACCCCCAGTGTATAGTCCTGACCCTACAGACCCCCCAGTGTATAGTCCTGACCCTACAGACCCCCCAGTGTATAGCCCTGACCCTACAGACCCCGAGTATATAGCCCTGACCCTACAGACCCCCAGTGTATAGCCCTGACCCTGCTGGTCCCCCAGTGTATAGCCCTGACCCTACAGACCCCGAGTATATAGCCCTGACCGTACAGACCCCCCAATGTATAGCCCTGACCCTACAGACCCTGTGTATATAGCCCTGACCCTACAGACCCCCAGTATATAGCCCTGACCCTACAGACCCCCAGTATATAGCCCTGACCCTACAGACCTCCAGTATATAGCCCTGACCCTACAGACCTCCAGTATATAGCCCTGACCCTACAGACCCCCCCAGTGTATAGCCCTGACCCTACAGACCTCCAGTGTATAGCCCTGACCCTACAGACCCCCAGTGTATTGCCCTGACCCTACAGACCCCCAGTGTATAGCCCTGACCCTACAGACATCCAGTGTATAGCCCTGACCCTACAGACCCCCAGTATATAGCCCTGACCCTACAGACCCCCAGTGTATTGCCCTGACCCTACAGACCCCCAGTGTATTGCCCTGACCCTACAGACCCCCAGTGTATAGCCCTGACCCTACAGACCCCCAGTGTATTGCCCTGACCCTACAGACCCCCAGTGTATTGTCCTGACCCTACAGACCCCCAGTGTATAGCCCTGACCCTACAGACCCCCCAGTGTATAGCCCTGACCCTACAGACCCCCAGTGTATAGCCCTGACCCTACAGATCCCCCAGTGTATAGTCCTGACCCTACAGACCCCCAGTGTATAGCCCTGACCCTACAGACCCCCAGTATATAGCCCTGACCCTACAGACCCCCAGTGTATAGCCCTGACCCTACAGACCCCCCAGTGTATAGCCCTGACCCTACAGACCCCCAGTGTATAGTCCTGACCCTACAGACCCCCAGTGTATTGCCCTGACCCTACAGACCCCCAGTATATAGCCCTGACCCTACAGACATCCAGTGTATAGCCCTGACCCTACAGACCCCCAGTATATAGCCCTGACCCTACAGACCCCCAGTGTATAGCCTTAACCCTACAGACCCCCAGTGTATAGCCCTGACCCTACAGACCCCCCAGTGTATAGCCCTGACCCTACAGACCCCCCAGTGTATAGCCCTGACCCTACAGACCCCCCAGTGTATAGCCCTGACCCTACAGACCCCCAGTGTATAGCCCTGACCCTACAGACCCCCAGTGTATTGCCCTGACCCTACAGACCCCCCAGTGTATAGCCCTGACCCTACAGACCCCCCAGTGTATAGCCCTGACCCTACAGACCCCCAGTGTATAGCCCTGACCCTACAGACCCCCAGTGTATAGCCCTGACCCTACAGACCCCCAGTGTATAGCCCTGACCCTACAGACCCCCCAGTGTATAGCCCTGACCCTACAGACCCCCAGTGTATAGCCCTGACCCTACAGACCCCCAGTGTATTGTCCTGACCCTACAGACCCCCAGTGTATAGCGCTGACCCTACAGACCCCCAGTATGTAGCCCTGACCCTACAGACCCCCAGTATATAGCCCTGACCCTACAGACCCCCGTATATAGTCCTGACCCTACAGTCCCCGAGTATATAGCCCTGACCCTGCTGGTCCCCCAGTATATAGTCCTGACCCTACAGTCCCCCAGTGTTTATCCTCTGTTCATGTAGGGTAAGTGGCCCTAATGTGAGGTCCCTGCGGACCCCCGGGCTCCTTCACCTGTATAAGTATCTGATGAGTGGCTGCACCTCCCCCGTTCTCTCTTCATCTTCTCTTGAAGGGATTTGTACTAATAAAGCCGCTCGACATCTCCCAGGAAGGGATTTTGGGCTAAATGAAAGGACGACGTTTTGTTCCCCAGTAAAAGGTCTTTCCAGATGAAGCCCCCGGGAGACGGGATTTACATGTAACAAAGGAGATTTAGAGGCGGTAAAGCTGTGATCGCCCCTGCAGTCCAACGCGCCAGATCTGTGGGCGCTGCCTGTGCCAGCCGGGTACATATCTGTGTGTTATGGGCCGGGGATACCGCTGGGCATAGGAATTTGTATAGTAAAGGGCCCTCAAAGGAGGCAAAATGCTGCTGTTAACCCCTCCAGTGCTAGACTAAACAATAAATATATAGTATGAATTATCATTGATGACATTCCCAAAGAAGTTCTGCAGCAGCCAGGATCATGTTCTGCACCCTGCACCTGAATATATATATATATATATATATATATATATATATACTGTGTATGTGTATATATATATATATATATATATATATATATATATATAGTGAGTTATCATTGATGACATTCCCAAAGATGTTCTGCAGCAGCTGGGATCGTGTACTGCACCCTACACCTGCAGGGTGGGAGGGGGTGCTGTCCTAGCCAGCAATTAAAGAAGCCGTTTGTTTCCACTTCCTTTTCAAAAACAGGTTCTGCAGCAGCTGAGGTTTTATTACGTGGAATCATCACCCGCACCTACTAAAACGTATCAGGAATATTAAAATTTTCTCCGAAGTCTGTTCTCTGCAGCTCCTCAGCCTGCAGCCTCATGTTCTGTAATAGAGGACTCAACCTGATGCAAGGCATGATGGGAATTGTTGATTTGTAAGAGCGCAGTGATACATTGTTTCAGACTGTTTACCTTACAGAGGACACAATTGTATCTACAAACCTTCAAATGTTCCAGCAGTAGATCAGTGTTCTTCAACCGGTGACTCTCTACCTGCTGCAATACTACAACTCCCAGCATGCCCTGACAGCCGAAGGCTGTCAGGGCATGCTGGGAGTTGTAGTTTTGCAGCAGCTGGAGAGCCACAATTTGGAAAACACTGCTCCACTCCTGTATCCTTTGAAGGTTGGCTGATACATTGTTTGTCTGTTTACACTGTATACAATGTATCAGTGCAAGTAAAATGTAACCACTTAGGAGGATAGGACTGAACTTGCAGCTTACCCAGGATTGTCTGCGCTGATACACTGTAACAAAACCATCAACTCTGAAACGGTATATTGTAAAGATTCAGAACTTCTGACTGTATCAAGAGTAGATCAGTGTTCCTCAACCTGAGGCTCTTCAGCTGTTGGGAGAACCACAACTCCCAGCATGCCTGGACAGACAAAACCTGTCAGGGCATGCACTATACTGTCATAGGGCTCCTGATTGATTCTTAATATTGCCCTTGAATGCACTGCTCATTGCTGTATTGCATTGTTGTAGCTGTAGTGTCCACTAGCCCAGTGTTTTCCAAGCAGTGCATCTCCAGCTGTTGCAAAACTACAACTCCCAGGATGCCCGTAAAGCCAACGTTGGGAGGAGATTACTTCTCTGCAATCTGCTATCCATTGCCTGTTGTTAGGGGAATTCCATCTCATGGATGCTGTTTTGGGAGTTGTAGTTTTGTGTCTCCAACTGTTGAAAAACTACAACTCCCAGCATGCCCAGACATCCAAAGTAGAGAGAAGATTGCTTTTCTGCAATCTACTGTCCACTGCCGCCTGTTAGGGGAATTCCGTCTCATGGATGTAGTTTCGAGAGTTGTAGTTTTGCAACAGCTGGAGACGCATTACTGCAGCCCCCTTGTAAACACCACATCTCTCTCAATATGACGCGGCAAAGCTCCTTCAAATACCAATTCTGCGGCACATTTTTTCCTTTTATACAGGGCTGGCGCCTCTAGCATTGTACCTTAATGTGCGGGCGGCATTTACCGTTCACATATCTTCATTTCCTTCTGAGTAATTGGCTTATTTTAAATCCCCTGGTGTAGATGTCGCCATTTTTGTGCCCATTAGACAACACTATTTATACCTGAGAATTTTGCATATTTATGTCAGGCCCAAATACATAAGCGCCCGCTCGGCTCTGCTGTACCCCCCCAGTCCGCCTCAAAAGAATTTATCAGCTCTGACCTTTTGGGTTCACAAATATAGGTCAGTTTCTCTTTCTGAGCTGCACAGCTGACATTTTGATTCATGAGCGTATGGAGATTTTCTTCTGGTGAATTGTTCTGCTCGTCCTCGCTCAGCGCCCGGCGGAAGATAAACGACGGTCCCTGACAGTTTGGGACCAGAAGTTCTGGTAGTCCGGGAGCCACAGCGGATCCACGTGATGGCGTCACCGTCCGCTGGGTGATCTCCGCTCCATCCACTGCATGCACTCACTGTTATTACTATGTCTATACAAGCACTCCATGCTCACTCACCATCGTATGCTACACACACACCATCATATGCTGCACACACACCATCATATCCTGCACACTCATCATCATATCCTGCACACTCACCATCATATCCTGCACACACACCATCATATCCTGCACACACACCATCGTATCCTGCACACTCATCATCATATCCTGCACACTCACCATCATATCCTGCACACACACCATCATATGCTGCACACACACACCATCATATGCTGCACACACACCATCATATCCTGCACACTCACCATCATATCCTGCACACTCATCATCATATCCTGCACACTCACCATCATATCCTGCACACACACACACCATCATATGCTGCACACTCATCATCATATCCTGCACACACTCACCATCATATCCTGCACACTCACCATCATATCCTGTACACACACCATCATATCCTGCACACTCATCATCATATCCTGCACACTCACCATCATATCCTGCACACACACCATCATATGCTGCACACACACACCATCATATGCTGCACACACACACCATCATATGCTGCACACACACCATCATATCCTGCACACACACCATCATATCCTGCACACACACCATCATATCCTGCGCACACACCATCATATCCTGCGCACACACCATCATATCCTGCACACTCACCATCATATCCTGCACACACACCATCATATCCTGCACACTCATCATCATATCCTGCACACTCACCATCATATCCTGCACACCATCATATCCTGCACACACACCATCATATCCTGCACACTCACCATCATATCCTGCACACACACCATCATATCCTGCACACACACCATCATATCCTGCACACACACCATCATATCCTGCACACACACCATCATATCCTGCACACTCAACGTCATATCCTGCACACACACCGTCATATCCTGCACACTCACCATCATATCCTGCACACTCACCATCATATCCTGCACACTCACCATCATATCCTGCACACTCACCATCATATCCTGCGCACTCACCATCATATCCTGCGCACACACCATCATATCCTGCGCACACACCATCATATCCTGCGCACTCATCATCATATCCTGCACACACACCATCATATCCTGCACACACACCATCATATCCTGCACACTCATCATCATATCCTGCACACACACCATCATATCCTGCACACTCACCATCATATCCTGCACACACACCATCATATCCTGCGCACACACCATCATATCCTGCACACTCACCATCATATCCTGCACACTCATCATCATATCCTGCGCACACACCATCATATCCTGCGCACACACCATCATATCCTGCGCACTCATCATCATATCCTGCACACACACCATCATATCCTGCACACACACCATCATATCCTGCACACTCATCATCATATCCTGCACACACACCATCATATCCTGCACACTCACCATCATATCCTGCACACACACCATCATATCCTGCGCACACACCATCATATCCTGCGCACACACCATCATATCCTGCACACACACCATCATATCCTGCGCACACACCATCATATCCTGCACACTCATCATCATATCCTGCACACTCATCATCATATCCTGCGCACACACCATCATATCCTGCGCACACACCATCATATCCTGCGCACACACCATCATATCCTGCACACACACCATCATATCCTGCACACTCATCATCATATCCTGCACACTCACCATCATATCCTGCACACACACCATCATATCCTGCACACTCACCATCATATCCTGCACACTCACCATCATATCCTGCACACACACCATCATATCCTGCACACTCACCATCATATCCTGCACACACTCACCATCATATCCTGCACACTCATCATCATATCCTGCACACACACCATCATATCCTGCACACTCATCATCATATCCTGCACACTCATCATCATATCCTGCACACTCATCATCATATCCTGCACACTCATCATCATATCCTGCACACACAGACCATCATATGCTGCACACACACCATCATATCCTGCACACTCACCATCATATGCTGCACACTCACCATCATATGCTGCTCACTCAACATCATATCCTGCACACTCATCATCATATCCTGCACACTCATCATCGTATCCTGCGCACTCACCATCGTATCCTGCACACTCACCATCGTATCCTGCACACTCATCATCATATCCTGCACACTCACCATCATATACTGCACACTCACCATCATATGCTGCTCACTCAACATCATATCCTGCACACACACCGTCATATGCTGCACACTCACCGTCATATGCTGCACACTCACCATCATATCCTGCACACACACCATCATATCCTGCTCACTCACCATCATATCCTGCACACACACCATATCCTGCACACTCATCATCGTATCCTGCACACACTCACCATCGTATCCTGCACACACACCATCGTATCCTGCACACACACCATCGTATCCTGCACACTCATCATCATATCCTGCACACACACCATCATATCCTGCACACTCACCATCATATCCTGCACACACACCATCATATCCTGCACACTCATCATCATATCCTGCACACACACCATCATATCCTGCACACTCATCATCATATCCTGCACACACTCACCATCATATCCTGCACACACACCATATCCTGCACACTCATCATCATATCCTGCACACACTCACCATCGTATCCTGCACACACACCATCGTATCCTGCACACACACCATCGTATCCTGCACACACTCACCATCATATCCTGCACACTCACCATCATATCCTGCACACACACCATCATATCCTGCACACACACCATCATATCCTGCACACACACCATCATATCCTGCACACTCATCATCATATCCTGCACACTCACCATCATATCCTGCACACTCACCATCATATCCTGCACACACACCATCATATCCTGCACACTCACCATCATATCCTGCACACTCACCATCATATCCTGCACACTCACCATCGTATCCTGCACACACACCATCATATCCTGCACACTCACCATCATATCCTGCACACACTCACCATCATATCCTGCACACTCTCACCATCATATCCTGCACACTCACCATCATATCCTGCACACACACCATCATATCCTGCACACTCACCATCGTATTCTGCACACTCACCATCGTATTCTGCACACACACCATAATATCTTGCACACGCACCAACATATCCATGGTAACAGACCAGTAACATGTCAGTGTTTCCCATCCAAGGTGCCTCCAGCAGTTACAAAACGACAACTCTTATCATGCCCCGACAGCCTTTGAGAACAAATGAAGGCACAACGGTTGGGTAACACAGTTCTATGTGGTCCAATCCTTCGATCATATCACCATCTATCTGTGCCCGGCTTCTTGCTAATCTCCCAGATAGGCAAAGATTGTTAGGAGTGCAGGGTCAGACTACACAGGGGGGTTGTTTGTAGTCTGTTACCATGGAGACGCATAGCTCTTTGTATTAGCTCTGTATCTAAGTTTCTTAATTGTTAAAGTTTCGATGCACTGGAACAATGAAACATTTGGTTGCACAGATGCAGCTTCTCCTCGAAGCCGTCTCGTAAGTCACATGATGTGCATGTTATCGGCACTGTGCCAGAAATGGTGCCACCCTTGTACGTGTCTGTGTGTGGTATTGCAGCTTTTTGTTGCCATTCAAATTGAAACCTGAAAAAAAGAACTGGCAGCTGCCCGTATACCACTTAGCCCAGTTAACATCCCGCGTCCTGCAGATATCGCCGCTCCTCCGCTGTTTCCTCCGTCTCGCCGGTCTCTGTGACCGCGTCTGCTCTTCCAGCACAATTAAAAAAAACGAGTCAATTATCGCTAAGTGCATTTCCAGGCAAGCCGCAAAGACTCCCAGACGAAAACGTTTCTCAGTTCAGTAGGGTAGCTGCTCGATAACTAATGTACTGCAGTCTATGGAGATGGACTACTGATCCCAGCATGTCCTCTCCACTGAGGATGGTGATGCTTCCCTGTTCCATCGCAGAGAAGCAGTAGAATCTAAGCGTATATCAATGCGATGTTACATTTCATAGACAAAATAGTGACTTTGGATGCTTCCAGTGCAGTGTTTCCTACCCAGGGTGCCTCCAGGTGTTGCAACACTACAACTCCCAGCATGCCCGGACAGCTGACGGCTGTCCGGGCAGGCTTGGAGTTGTAGTGTTGCAACAGCTGGAGGAGCTCTGGCTGGGAAACACTGCTCTGCATTATCTATATCCCACTGCCATTTCCTGTGATCCATCCTGGTCTATCTGTTACTAGAGATGGAATTACCCTAACAACAGGCGATGGACAGCAGATTGCAAGAACGTAACCTGCTGTCTGCGAGTTGTCTTCTGGGAGTTGTAGTTTTGCAACAGCTGGAGACACACTGGTTGGGAAACACACTATGTATGCACTGCCCCCACTTCTTGTGTTCCATCCTTGTCTGTCTGTTACTAGAGATGCAATTCCTCTAACAACAGGCCGTAGACAGCAGATTGCAAGGAAGTAATCTGCTGTCAGCTTTGCATGTCCAGGGATGCTGGGAGTTATAGTTTTGCAACAGCTGGAGACTCCCTGGTTGAGTGCATTGCAAAAATATATGAACCCCCTGCAGATTCAGGGTTCAGCAAGCCAATGCAGAGTTAAAGGGGTTATCCAGGATGATGAAAACATTGTTGCCGAAACAGCGCCGCTCTTTTTCTCAGGTTGGTTGCGGTATTAAAACATAGCTCTGATAACATTATAGGAACTAAGATGCAGTACCACCCACAACCTGAGGAGAGAGGTGGCGCTGTTTTTTAAGAAAGTTTCCACTGTAACAACTTCTGATTTTTGTTTCTTCTCTCTCTTTATTTTATAGATTTTCAAAAGAAGCAACCGGATGAAGACTCCGCCCCCAGCACAAGCAGCAGCCAATCAGATCTATTCCCCAGCGAGATAAACAGCGATAACGGAAATACCTCTATACCCACGCAGAGCAGTAGTCCCAGCCAGCCGCTCCTGACAGACCTGAATGTAGCTTCTCCCAGTGAAGATGAATGTAAGGATCATTACGGTCTATTGTGTTCTCTGAACGTCTGGTTACATGTTAAAGGGTTAAAGGTGAAGAGTTCTTTCAGGAACAATGCCACCCTTGTCCTCAGGTTTAGTGTGGAATTGCAGCTCGGTTCCATTGAAGTGAATGGAGCAGAGTTGTAATACCGCACACAGCCTGAGGACAGGTGTGGCGCTGTAACATATCCAGAATGTGACCCCATTGTCTATGGGAGCTCGAGTTACCCTAGTACAGTGTTTCCCAACCAGTGTGCCTCCAGCTGTTGCAAAACTACAACTCCTAGCATGCCCGGACAGCCAAAGGCTGTCCGTGCATGCTGGGAGTTGTAGTTTTGCAATGGCTTAAGGCACCCTGGTTGGAAAACATAGCTTTATGTGGTCTGATCCTGCCATCATATGGTCTTCTATCTCTTCCCTGCTTTTTGCTAACCCCCCGAATTGGCTCAGAGCAGGGTCTGACTACACAGGGGGTTTGTTTGTAGTCTGTTACCATGGAGACGCATAGCTCTTTGTATCAGCTCTGTATTTAAGTTAATTGTTTAAGTTTAGATGCGCTGGAACAATAAGATATCTCTGGCGCTCCCATAGACGATGCATTGAAGGCATGGATGCATTCTGGACATTGCATGGGGGTCCCAGTGGTCGGACCACCATACGTTCCGACACTTATCACCTATTATATGGATAGGGGATTAGATTTAAGTGCTGATTTACCCCTTTAATTCAAGGGAGCTCCACATGTTGTATCACGTCTTATACTCTTGTCACATCTGGAGCTGCAGCTAAAAACTGTCTATGCATGCTGGGAGTGGTAGTTTTGCAACAGCTGGAGGCACACTGGTTGGGAAACACTGCTCTGAGCATTGTTGGTCTCCCATCCACTGCCTAGACCATGATACTTGCTGCTTAGCATGCTGGGAGTTTTAGTTTTGCAACAGCTGGAGGCACTTTGGTTGAGAAGCACTGTTCTGCCTTATCTTTGCCCCACTGCCTGGTCTGTTTTCTACAAGAGATGGAATTCCCCTAACAGGCAGTGGACAACAGATTGCAGCGAAGTGATCTGCTGTCCACTTTGGCTATCCAGGCATGCTGGGAGTTTTAATTTTGCAACAGCTGGAGGCACACTGGTTGAAAAACACTGTTCTGCATTATCATTGCCCCACTTCCTGGTCTGTTTTCTACAAGAGATGGAATTCCCCTAACAGGCAGTGGACAACAGATTGCAGCGAAGTAATCTGCTGTCCACTTTGGCTGTCCAGGCATGCTGGGAGTTGTAGTTTTGCAACAGCTGGAGGCACACTGGTTGAAAAACACTGTTCTGCATTATCATTGCCCCACTTCCTGGTCTGTTTTCTACAAGAGATGGAATTCCCCTAACAGGCAGTGGACAACAGATTGCAGTGTAGTAATCTGCTGTCCACTTTGGCTGTCCAGGCATGTTGGGAGTTGTAGTTTTGCAACAGCTGGAGGCACACTGGTTGGGAAACAGTTCCCTATGCTATGCATTAGGGATAAGAAGCTGAGATGGGAGCAGCATTATAATACAAACCATAATGGGGGGCCCCATCATGTATCACTCATATACATCTCAGAGACGGCCACAAAAATCGTCTGATTATAAATAACAAAGGCGTGAAAACTTTTTTTTTTGCATTCCCACCTAATGGGCTGCGGTGGTTTCCACCAGGGGATTGTCTCATCTCTACATACAGTATATTAATATATACCGGGGACCCTCGCGGCGCTGTAAGGATATAGAGAGTCAGACGGGAATCTTCTATTCCCCGGAGGATTGGGACAGATGTATTTTCTCATTGAGACACAAAACCCTGGAAAGATTCAGAACGAAAAATCCTCTAAGCAGAAGAGAATACGGATTCGGGAGACTCAGCGGGGGAGGGGGGGGGGGGTGACACATTTAATGTGAAAAAGGTAAATCATTAACATGCCGGCGATGATGATGATGTTGATAATAGCAGAAATCTGACAACCTGTTTGGGAAGGGACGAGACATCAGTGATGAGCCCCCGGAGCCCAGAATTAATGAGCTACTGTTATGTAAATGTCGTGTTAATTAAGAGAAGTCTGAGGGAGCGATAAATCTGCGGGAAAAAAGCTACTGCGATCTGCGCGCGTCCTCACCTGGTACGGCGGGCGCCCAATACTCCAGGACGGACAGTGCTGTACAGCCCCAACATTGACAAATCCATTTTTCTTAAGTGATCTCATTAGTGGAGGAAACAGACGCCAGGAGATGCCAAGTGCCTGATATGAAGAAGCTTCAGTCACAGGTCCTGCAAGGACAGAGGACCGCAGAGACGGGAGCGTCCGTCATCCGCAGAAACCAGAGGAAGAACATGTAATACTGCCCACGTATACAAGAATATATCTACTATAATACTGCTCCTATATACAAGAATATAACTACTATAATACTGCTCCTATATACAAGAATATAACTACTATAATACTGCTCCTATATACAAGAATATAACTACTATAATACTGCTCTTATATACAAGAATATAACTACTATAATACTGCTCCTATATACAAGAATATAACTACTATAATACTGCTCCTATATACAAGAATATAACTACTATAATACTGCTCCTATATACAAGAATATAACTACTATAATACTGCTCCTATATACAAGAATATAACTAGTATAATACTGCTCCTATATATAAGAATACAACTACTATAATACTGCCTCCCATATACAAGAATATAACTACTATAATACTGCTCCTATATACAAGAATATAACTACTATAATACTGCTCCCTATATACAAGAATATAACTACTATAATACTGCCTCCTATATACAAGAATATAACTACTATAATACTGCTCCTATATACAAGAATATAACTACTATAATACTGCTCCTATATACAAGAATATATCTACTATAATACTGCTCCTGTATACAAGAATATATCTACTATAATACTGCTCCTATATACAAGAATATATCTACTATAATACTGACTCCTGTATACAAGAATATAACTACTATAATACTGCTCCTATATAAAAGAATATAACTACTATAATACTGCTCCTATATACAAGAATATAACTACTATAATACTGCTCCTATATACAAGATTATAACTACTATAATACTGCTCCTATATACAAGAATATATCTACTATAATACTGCTCCTGTATACAAGAATATATCTACTATAATACTGCTCCTATATACATGAATATATCTACTATAATACTGACTCCTATATACAAGAATATAACTACTATAATACTGCTCCTATATAAAAGAATATAACTACTATAATACTGCTCCTATATACAAGAATATAACTACTATAATACTGCCTCCTATATACAAGAATATAACTACTATAATACTGCTCCTATATACAAGAATATAACTACTATAATACTGCTCCTATATACAAGAATATAACTGCTATAATACTGCTCATATATACAAGAATATAACTACTATAATACTGCCTCCTATATATAAGAATATAACTACTATAATACTGCTCCTATATACAAGAATATAACTACTATAATACTGCTCCTATATACAAGAATATAACTACTATAATACTGCTCCTATATACAAGAATATAACTACTATAATACTGCTCTTTTATACAAGAATATAACTACTATAATACTGCTCTTATATATAAGAATATAACTACTATAATACTGCTCCTATATACAAGAATATAACTACTATAATACTGCTCCTATATACAAGAATATAACTACTATAATACTGCTCCTATATACAAGAATATAACTACTATAATACTGCTCCTATATACAAGAATATAACTACTATAATACTGCTCCTATATACAACGATATAACTACTATAATACTGCCTCCTATATACAAGAATATAACTACTATAATACTACTAAGTATGACTAAGGCCGCAGATTGTGGCTGAAACGCGTCACCTACCTATCATCATGCCGTGTTACTGCTGAATAAATTATTTCATATTGCTTGGAATCTCCGCTGGACATCTCTTCATTCTTTACATTAATATACGAGTTGTGGTTCAGTCTCGTCGAAGACGCAGAAAGGGCGTACGAGTGAGCTGTGCCTAACACTTGGACTTTGTAATAATATAACTACTATAATACTGCCCCTATATACAAGAATATAACTACTATAATACTGCCCCTATATACAAGAATATAACTACTATAATACTGCTCCTATATACAAGAATATATCTACTATAATACTGCTCCTATGTACAAGAATATAACTACTATAATACTGCCCCTATATACAAGAATATAACTACTATAATACTGCTCTTATATACAAAAATATAACTACTATAATACTGCTCCTATATACAAGAATATAACTACTATAATACTGCTCCTATATACAAGAATATAACTACTATAATACTGCTCCTATATACAAGAATATAACTACTATAATACTGCTCCTATATACAAGAATATAACTACTATAATACTGCTCTTATATACAAGAATATAACTACTATAATACTGCTCCTATATACAAGAATATAACTACTATAATACTGCTCCTATATACAAGAATATAACTACTATAATACTGCTCCTATATACAAGAATATAACTACTATAATACTGCTCCTATATACAAGAATATAACTACTATAATACTGCTCCTATATACAAGAATATAACTACTATAATACTGCCTCCTATATACAAGAATATAACTACTATAATACTGCTCTTATATACAAGAATATAACTACTATAATACTGCTCCTATATACAAGAATATAACTACTATAATACTGCTCCTATATACAAGAATATAACTACTATAATACTGCCTCCTATATACAAGAATATAACTACTATAATACTGCCTCCTATATACAAGAATATAACTACTATAATACTGCTCCTATATACAAGAATATAACTACTATAATACTGCCTCCTATATACAAGAATATAACTACTATAATACTGCCTCCTATATACAAGAATATAACTACTATAATACTGCTCTTTTATACAAGAATATAACTACTATAATACTGCTCTTATATACAAGAATATAACTACTATAATACTGCTCCTTTATACAAGAATAGAACTACTATAATACTGCTCCTATATACAAGAATATAACTACTATAATACTGACTCCTGTATACAAGAATATAACTACTCTAATACTGCTCCTATATACAAGAATATAACTACTACAATACTGCTCCTATATACAATAATATAACTGCTATAATACTGCTCCTATATACAAGAATATAACTACTATAATACTGCCTCCTAGCTGAGAGGTTGTGTGTGTGTAGCTCTCCTGATGTCTGGAGAAAGCCCGGGGCGGGGCCACCCTGGGTGGGGAAGCTCCCCAAGCAAGGCCCAGGCTTCTCGGCCTATTCTGGGAATTAATCCCCAGACACCACAATCCATGGATGAAAATCCTAAAGTTTCTCTGGATGTGAGAAATGTTCAGAATGTTGTCAGTTCTGGTGCAGCAAGAAGCACAGATGAGAAGAAAGCTGTGGAAGTGAGGAAAGAAACTTCATCAAGTAAGGTAATGGCTGCAGGTACAATCCACCCCTCCTGCAGTCAGACAGAGGAGAACATCCCTGGAGAAGCAGACCATGCAGGAGAATCTGCAGCAGCCTGTCCTGATACGTTCTGACCGCACACGATACGGGAGCGGGAGCAGCGCAAAAGTTACAAGCACGCCAGAGGGGACCAGAGGGAGTACACCAGGAAGGCTTCAGGGGGCCACAAGTGCGGTCACTGAGAAGAACCAGGGGCCCAGTCCCCAGTCTGGAGATTGTGACCCTGCAGCAGTGACCACAGCACCGAGACAGATCCCACCTCAGAAGCAGAGTCCTGTGAGTACCCCACCAGCGCGGCCCCCCAATACTCAGCGGGCGCCTGAACTATGTCTGGCCGAGCAGATCCCAGCTCTGGTAAAGAGACTTGAGACTTTAAAAAAGACAAAGTTACAGCTGCAGAAACAGATAGACTGTATATACAAGCTAAAGGCAGCAAACCCCAATAACCAGGCTGTACATGATAAGAAGCTGAGCTCCCTCGCTGTGCAGCTCGCTGACACTGTGCAGGACATGGAGGACGTATTGGACCAGATGGGACCAGTCGCTGAGACCTTCAGAAATCAGCAGCGATTTGAGGGATATAAGGAAAGACCAGCGCCAAAGTCATCTACTGCTGCACCTAAGTCTCCAGCCTCACCAGGGGACACCCAGCAGTCCTGTACAAGACAAGTGGACATCCAGCAGTCCTGTGCAAGACCACTCCTCAGACCAGCCAGCTTCCCTTTTGAGAAAGGAAATTTGTACAGACAAGCAGAAGCAAGCGTCCAGCAACATCAGAGACCTGCAGAGACTCCTCCAGAGGTACCACAAGTCCCAGCAGTCAGCACGGTGAAGCAGGACTATGGACTCCTACCAGAAGGTAACTCTGTAACCGTTGTGCAGTCACCACAAGCCCCTGGGGGCAGTAGAGAGCAGCAGGACTGTGGACTCTTACCTGAAGGCAGCAGTGCAGCAGAGAGTTCACAGGACATGGCTCTGCAGGGCTTGCTGGGCTCTGTAGTGCAGGATCATACTGCCAGTGACTGCAATGATATGAATGTATGTGATATTACTGATAATGTGTCTGCAGAGGGGAGCGCTTCACAGTCTGTGTGGGATCTGGGGTCATCTCTGGGGTCAGGTCCACCATTAGTTCAGCCTTCAGAGGCTTGTGACCCCCAGAGTATAGAGGTTGATGGTGGGGAGGGGGCTGTACAGTCTGATGCACAACACTTCCCCCCTTTAGTCACACAAGTGTCAGACCCCCCTAGTACGGCTGGTCAGCAGCCACCACAGCGCCCCCAAGTACAGCAGGAGGGTAGAAGTAGTGGCGCTTCCTCTGGTAATGCCTGGAGCCGCGGGTCACCATTCATGTCCAATGTGAATTATACAGGTCAGGCTTTCAAGAGGAGGAACGTGGTCAGGTTCAGACATAGAGGGGCCAAGGAGGAGCTGCCTGACAGGAGGTTTGTGGTCCGTGAACTTCTGTGCCACCAAATGGGCTTCCTGCCATCTAACATCCTGGCAGTGATAAACCTTCCTGACAGGCAGGGCTATGACGTCAGCTTCAAACTCATGTCTGACCTGGATCGCTTCTGGGCCCATGTCACCCGGGTGAGAGATGCTGATGGCTGGAATAAGTTCAGCTTTGTCCCCATCTCCAGACCGGACACAGCGAATGTCACCATTATATTCTGGAACGAGTCTGTCCCCCCCCAGGATATTGTTGTGTGGTTAAAGAGACACTGTGACCTAATGTCAGACCTGACTAAGACCAGGGATGAGGACGGCATATGGACGGGAGGGTGGAAGGTCCTGGTAAAGTTACGGCAGATAAACAACATAACCCAACATCTGCCCAATTCTTTCTTCATTGGCCGGGAGAAAGGGGTTTGTTTCTATGCAGGTCAGCCCAGAAAATGCTTCAAGTGTGGGAAGACCGGTCATATCGCGAGTGTGTGCACCCTAGTGAAGTGTAATTTATGTGGGGAGATCGGCCATGTCAGCGCCACCTGCCAGAATATCCGCTGCAACCTCTGTGGTAAGACCGGTCACTCCCACAGGGACTGTCCTGACGCCTGGCATAACATCTGTAAGGACTTCCCTGATGAGGACCTGCTGGAGGGGGCAGAGGACCTGGAGGAGGAGACGTTGGTGTCAGGGTCAGCAGTGACACAACCTGAGCCTCAGCATAACATGGGTGACACTAGAGGTGACGATATGGGTGACAATATTGGTGACACTAGCGGTGACAATATGGGTGACAATATTGGTGACACAGTGCCCGACCAGTCCCAGCCAGGAGCCACTGAGGGGAACAGGGAGGTCACTGAGCAGGTTGTGGCCATGTCTTCTTCTGCCCCAGCATCAATAAATCCGCAGAAGAGACGGAAGAAAGACAAAACCAGCCGTAAGCCTGAGGAGGGATGGACCACTGTCCAAAAACCTTCCAAAAAGAAAGTAGACCCCGGGTCAGGTGTCATGACCATCACAAATAGGTACAGTGTCCTATCAGAGTCAGACGTTGAGGAAGAGATGGAGAGGGAGCTAAAGAGAGTGATAGATGAATTTAATGAAGACCAAGAGGGTGATCCCCCCACAAAAAAGAGACCCCCACGAGCAAAACGTCTGTCCGAATCGGACATGGAAACAGGTGGTCAGCAGGAGGGCTCAGACTCAGATCTGTGATGATGGGGGTGACATCTCTGCACTTTCTTCTTTCCTTTGTTATGATGGCCGACTTTACCCTTAAAGTGTTCTCCAGTAATGTGAACAGTGTCAGAGTGAGGAGGACCAGACATGTCGTATATGACCATCTAAAGTCTATTGATGCTGACATCTTCTTCTTACAGGAGACACGTTTAAATACTCAAGGACTGTTACGTGAGGCAGAGCGTGAATGGCGGTCTGGTCCATCCTTTTGGTCACTGGCTGTGGAACCAAGTGCCGGGGTCTCTATCCTGTTTACCACCAATGATGTAACTGTACATAGGCTGACAGAGGTATTGATGGGAAGGTGCCTAATGCTAGAAGTTACTATTCGGGGTAGAAGGCTCCGACTCATTAATATCTATGGTTCACAGACAGTGACTGAAAGGGTTAACCTTTATAATGAAGTGAAGCCATATCTCTTCACGTCTGTCCCCGTCATCTTGGCTGGAGATTTTAATGCCTCCAGAACATCTAGTGACAGAACATCTAATAGACCTCTAACACGAGACTCCAAGGTCTTAAACAACATCATTCTACAGGCCGGGTTGTCAGATGTGTTTGTGCAGGGTGGTCGGAAACCAAAATTTACCTATTTCTGTGGTGGAAGAAGTAGTCGTATAGATTTAGCTCTGGTTAGTCCCACAGAGACCATTGGTGAGAAGGATGAGAAGATCGTCCCTTATTCTGACCATCTGGCCTTATATTTCTGTTTGGGTGTCACACAGGGTCCTGAGACAGGTAGAGGGTTGTGGAGACTGAATTCCAGTCTATTAGAGGATCCTTCTGTGCAGAGACAGGTTCACTCTCTTATACAGAGTCAGCTAGAGAGAGTGGACTTCTATGATGATATGGCCGCCTGGTGGGAGGATGTCAAGGATGAGATCAGAACCCTCTTAAAGAGACTGTCAGTTATAAAGGGGAAGAGTAAGTATGGCCAGTATCTCAAGCTGCGGAAAGAATTGGAGTCACTATATTCGGCGGGTGGGGACCAACAAAGGATAGACCGGCTGAAATCTGAGATAAGGCAGTATCAGTACAGCAGGTATACCTCCCTGGTTCTTGAAAGGGATTATGGGTCCTTAGGGTCTCCTGATCCCTTTGAGAATTGCCGGGAGCGGGTGGCAAATAAATCTGTCACCGGTCTCACTGACTCCCAGGGTGTTTTGCAGGAATCTCGGGAGGGTATCCTGGGGGTGGTGAGATCGTACTATGCTGACTTGTTTCAGAGGAAGGTTTTGGATAGAGACAAGATGACCCAATTCTTGGAGACAACTCCGCTCCCTGATACTAATGATTTGGACTTTTCTCCTTTGACAGCAGAATTGACGGTGGCGGAGGTCAAAGAGGCCATTGATAAGTTACATCTGAAGAAGGCACCAGGTCCGGATGGGATAACAGCAGAATTCTATAAGACATTCAGAGACCTCTTGGCCCCAATCCTCGTGGATGTTTATACAAATTGTCTAGAAAGTCACCTGATGCCTCCATCCATGAGAGTGTCCTCACTGATTCTGCTGTCTAAAGGTAAAGAGCCGAGTGACATCAAGAACTGGAGGCCAATTGCCCTCTTGAATGTCGACAGGAAGATTCTGGCAAAAATCCTGTTTTCTAGGTTAGTTTGTCTGTCCCCGGCACTGTTGGCAGGCTGTCAGTATGGCACAGTAAAAGGGCGGAACATCTCTGGGGCAGTGATCTCCATAAGGGAGATGTTTGAGAGATGTAAAGCCCTGAGGTGTGGGAGATATGTTGTGAGTCTTGACCAGGCTAAAGCCTTTGACAGAGTAGATCATGAGTATCTATGGGCCACTTTGTCAAAGTACGGTATTCCGGGACAATTCATCGATTGGCTGAAGACTTTGTATTGTGAGGCCGAGAGCTTTCCTCTGATCAATGGTTGGCAGGGTGACACCTTCAGGGTTGAGGCGGGGGTGAGACAAGGTTGCCCACTGAGCCCGCTGCTGTATGTATTTGCATTAGACCCGTTTCTGAGGTCACTGCAGGAGTGTGGTTTTCAGGGGGTGCCGGTCCCCCACTGCCTACCCCTGAGTGTTGTTGCCTACGCGGATGATGTGACTGTAGTGATATCTGAGCCTCGTGAGGTGGAGATGTTGTCTGCGGCCATCAGAAGTTACTCGGAGGCCTCAGGGTCTCTGGTCAACCTTGAGAAGAGTCAAGCTCTCTGGGTATCAGATACTGATCCAGATTTTGATCTGACCCAATTTGTGAGAGCCTCCTCCTATATTAAAATCCTAGGGGTCAAATTCGGGAGGGACGATAACGCCAAACTAAATTGGGAAGAGAAGTTGGAAGCCGGAAATGCAAAGGTTCAGCGATGGAAGAACTGGAGGCTGACCTATAGAGAAAGGGTTAAAATGTTGAAGACTTACCTGGTCCCCGTCTTTTTGTATGTCTCTGTTGTTTTTCCTTTGCCAGAATCTTTCTCTGCTCGGCTCTTTAGCCTGTTCTTCCAAATGTTCTGGGGGAACAGGTTGAACCTGATAAAAAGAGGGGTCACCTACCTACAGAGGAGAGAGGGTGGGTTGGATATGCTGAATCCAAGGGTGTTCTTTGACTCCATGTTTCTAAAAGTTAATTTTGGTTGCCTGGACTCAAACAACAGCTCCCTGTGGGCGAATAGTATCAGGGACTGGATATTGCCTTTTGCAGAGTCTTGGGTGCGAGGCGGCAGTCTCAAGAGGGGGAGATGGACGCGTGACTACCTCCCCCCGTACCTGGAATACGGGCTCAGATGTCTGAAGAGATGGCGCATTGAGAAGTCCTATATAGAGAGTAAGCCAAGGAAGGATCTATACGTAAGGGTTTGTGGGGCTTTCTTCTGTTCTCCACTTGCCTTGAGGGATTGTGTGACCAGCACTTTACAAGAAAGTCTAAAGTTCCTCAATGGGAAACGACTCCCCGCAAAATTCTTTGACATAGCTTGGCTGTCGCTCCATGGGAGGCTCTTTGTCAGGGGTAACCTGAAATATCTAAGTGTCTCAGATAGGAACTGTCCTCTAGGTTGTCAGCAGGAGGAGACCATGGAGCATTTCATATCTGACTGCAGGGGCGGGAGGAGGATATGGGAAGAAGTGTCCAGTAAGCTGAACATCCCATTACTGCAGAACCTGACGTATCCTGACATCGTATATGCTGTACCATCCAGTAACAGGACTGTAGACAGAGAGACAATGTACATAATTATAACAATCATTAAATATTACCATTGGCACATGAGAACTAGAGTGTCCATACACAACGAGCCATTCCACCACATCACAGCAGTAAGACAGATCATGTCCGAGCTCCAGTGGGTAAAGTCATTAGAGATACGGAGGAACCAAAATAATGGGAAATTATGGAGGAATGTCTCTTTGGTTTAACACGGATGATGTCATGTTATTTTATTAAATTTTTTGTGTTTTTCCTTTTCCAGCAAATGTGGACTTTCTAAGTTTAATATTACTCTGTACATACTCTAGTTGAGTAGTCATTGTGTGTACAATGCTTGTTATTTTTGGTTTGCATTGTAAGAATTTATGTTAATTGTAATTTTGTTTGTTTTCACAATAAAAATTGCCTCCTATACACAAGAATATAACTGCTATAATACTGCTCCTATATACAAGAATATATCTACTATAATACTGCTCCTATATACAAGAATATAACTACTATATTACTGCTCCTATATACAAGAATATAACTACTATAATACTGCTCCTATATACAAGAATATAACTGCTATAATACTGCTCCTATATACAAGAATATAACTGCTATAATACTGCCTCCTATATACAAGAATATAACTACTATAATACTGCTCCTATATACAAGAATATAACTACTATAATACTGCTCCTATATACAAGAATATAACTACTATAATACTGCTCCTATATACAAGAATATAACTACTATAATACTGCTCCTATATACAAGAATATTACTACTATACTACTGTCTCCTACATACAAGAATATAACTACTATAATACTGCTCCTATATACAAGAATATAACTACTATAATACTGCTCCTATATACAAGAATATAACTACTATAATACTGCTCCTATATACAAGAATATAACTACTATAATACTGCTCCTATATACAAGAATATAACTACTATAATACTGCTCCTATATACAAGAATATAACTACTATAATACTGCCTCCTATATACAAGAATATAACTACTATAATACTGCTCTTATATACAAGAATATAACTACTATAATACTGCTCCTATATACAAGAATATAACTACTATAATACTGCTCCTATATACAAGAATATAACTACTATAATACTGCTCCTATATACAAGAATATAACTATGTAAAGAATGAAGAGATGTCCAGCGTAGATTCCAAGCAATACAAAATAATTTATTCAGCAGTAACACGGCATGATGACAGGTAGGTGACGCGTTTCAGCCACAATCTGCGGCCTTAGTCATACTAAGTATGACTAAGGCCGCAGATTGTGGCTGAAACGCGTCACCTACCTGTCATCATGCCGTGTTACTGCTGAATAAATTATTTCATATTGCTTGGAATCTGCGCTGGACATCTCTTCATTCTTTACATTAATATACGAGTTGTGGTTCAGTCTCGTCCGAGACGCAGAAAGGGTGTACGAGTGAGCTGTGCCTAACACTTGGACTTTGTAATAATATAACTACTATAATACTGCCCCTATATACAAGAATATAACTACTATAATACTGCTCCTATATACAAGAATATATCTACTATAATACTGCTCCTATGTACAAGAATATAACTACTATAATACTGCTCCTATATACAAGAATGTAACTACTATAATACTGCTCCTATATACAAGAATATAACTACTATAATACTGCTCCTATATACAAGAATATAACTACTATAATACTGCTCTTATATACAAGAATATAACTACTATAATACTGCTCTTATATACAAGAATATAACTACTATAATACTGCTCCTATATACAAGAATATAACTACTATAATACTGCTCCCATATACAAGAATATAACTACTATACTACTGCCCCTATATACAAGAATATAACTACTATAATACTGCCCCTATATACAAGAATATAACTACTATAATACTGCTCCTATATACAAGAATATAACTACTATAATACTGCTCCTATATACAAGAATATAACTACTATAATACTGCTCCTATATACAAGAATATAACTACTATAATACTGCTCCTATATACAAGAATATAACTACTATAATACTGCTCCTATATACAAGAACATAACTACTATAATACTGCTCCTATATACAAGAATATAACTATTATAATACTGCTCCTATATACAAGAATATAACTACTATAATACTGCCTCCTATATGCAAGAATATAACTACTATAATACTGCCCCTATATACAAGAATATAACTACTATAATACTGCCCCTATATACAAGAATTTAACTACTATGATACTGCTCCTATATACAAGAATGTAACTACTATAATACTGCTCCTATATACAAGAATATAACTACTATAATACTGCTCCTATATACAAGAATATAACTACTATAATACTGCTCCTATACACAAGAATATAACTACTATAATACTGCTCCTATATACAAGAATATAACTACTAGAATACTGCCCCTATATACAAGAATATAACTGATATAATACTGCTCCTATATACAAGAATATAACTACTATAATACTGCCTCCTATATACAAGAATATAACTACTATAATACTGCTCCTATATACAAGAATATAACTACTATAATACTGCTCCTATATACAAGAATATAACTACTATAATACTGCCTCCTATATGCAAGAATATAACTACTATAATACTGCCTCCTATATACAAGAATATAACTACTATAATACTGTCCTCTATGTACATGAATTGGCAGACAATGTTGATTTTTATATCGCACTTTCAGTTAATATTGATGCACAATAAGTGTCTAGAACACATAATAGATAAGATGTGATGTCTATATATGTCAGTGCCAGAATTCTTGCACGTTTGATTACTAAATGCCCCTGATGGTTTCCTTGTGATCTGTGCCATTTTAGAATAGTATAGTTATATATCTATTTATTTTATCATCTCACATGACATGTATTTCTGGCATTACATAACACCTTTAACATTAGTTTGGCGCTATATTTTTAGTTACACCTCACCAATTGCTAACACAGGATTTGCATTACATTTTTTCCTGGTCTGATGGAGCCGAGTGGGACTTTTACTGAACTGTTTGACCAAAAACAGTTTTCATTTATTCTCTTCCACGGTTTCTGCTCTTTGTTTCTCCTGGCGTTGAAGACGATTCTCACTGGAGCATCAGGAAAGGTGGGGGAGGTAAAATACGCTAGATCTTTGTGTACAAGCCTCGAGGCTGAAGGGGTCCGTCTTGGGGCGGCAGTGAAGGGGTCCGTCTTGGGCCAGCAGTGAAGGGGTCTGTCTTCTACCAGCAATGAAGGGGTCCGTCTTATACCGGCAGTGAAAGGGTCCGTCTTATTCCGGCAGTGAAGGGGTCCGTCTTGGGGCGGTAGTGTAGGGGTCCGTCTTATACCGGCAGTGAAGGGGTCCGTCTTATACCGTCAGTGAAGGGGTCCGTCTTGGGGCGGTAGTGTAGGGGTCCGTCTTATACCGGCAGTGAAGGGGTCCTTCTTACACCGGCATTGAAGGGGTCCGTCTTATACCGGCCGTAAAGTGGTACATGTTTCACCAGCAGTGAAGGGGTCAGTCTCATACCGGCAGTGAAGGGGTCCGTCTTATACCGGCAGTGAAGGGGTCCGTCTTATACCGGCAGTAAAGGGGTACATGTTTCACCAGCAGTGAAGGGGTCAGTCTCATACCGGCAGTGAAGGGGTCCGTCTTATACCAGCAGTGAAGGGGTCCGTCTTATACCGGCAGTGAAGGGGTCCGTCTTATTCCGGCACTGAAGGGGTCCGTCTTGGGGCGATAGTGAAGGGGTCTGTCTTATTCCGGCAGTGAAGGGGTCCGTCTTATACTGGCAGTGAAGGGGTCCGTCTCATACCGGCAGTGAAGGGGTCCGTCTCATACCGGCAGTGAAGGGGTCCGTCTCATACCGGCAGTGAAGGGGTCCGTCTTATACCGGCAGTGAAGGGGTACATCTTTTATACCGGCAGTGAAGGGGTCCGTCTTATACCGGCAGTGAAGGGGTACATCTTTTATACCGGCAGTGAAGGGGTCCGTCTTACACCAGCAGTGAAGGGGTCCGTCTTACACCAGCAGTGAAGGGGTCCGTCTTACACCGGCAGTGAAGGGGTCCGTCTTACACCGGCAGTGAAGGGGTCCGTCTTACAACGGCAGTGAAGGGGTCTTTCTTACAACGGCAGTGAAGGGGTCCGTCTTACACCGGCAGTGAAGGGGTCTTTCTTACACCGGCAGTGAAGGGGTCCATCTTATACCAGCAGTGAAGGGGTCCGGCGTTGTTAAACAGCGGCTTTAATTTGTCTCCCTGTTTGAAATGCCGTCCAATTATCAAAGCTGCCGCACTGAAGCGGTTACCGGGGCGATCCATTTATCTTAACCCATCTGCAGTAAAGAAAAAAAATCTGCGCTTCACGTTTACGCAGTGAATACTTTGAATTGGCCCGTTGGCTTAACAAGATCTCCTGAGAGCGTCTACGTGACGGGGGAGCGGTGGACCAGCTGGATGTAGGCCAACATTGATTGCCGGCTTAAAAATACTTCTACGGGGGGGTGGGGGGGAATCCAACACACAAAAACTGCGCGGACCCCCGGAGGATTGAGTTTGCCTGTAGACTTTTTATTTCAATAAGCTTTTATCACATTCTATCCTGTGAAATCCTCCGTCCCAACACATTCCACCCGCGAACACTTGATGAACCTTTCATCTCGCCGTCAGTGGATGGTAATAAACAGATCGCTCGGACTATATCATTTGTAGCGCGACGCACATTAAAAGTGACAGGTTGTTATTTGTGGCGCGAGCTCCTTACTTAGGAGAGACGTTCCGGTGATGTATGGACCATCTCGGTGTCAGGATGGAAGAAGATGTTGGCACACTAATGCAAAATGGGTGACGAAAACAGGTGTTAAATCACACGATAGCTTTCCGGAATGGTCTCCTGGCCACAGACTCTTCATGTGACGTGCCGGGGGGGGGAGATCAGATGTCTGTAGGGCATTCCTCCATGTCTGGTCTTACTACTGATCACTGCTGTGGTCTATAGAGTTGTAACATGGAACGGTCCGCTATATTCTGCAGAGTGCAGTTATTTATGTCCTAGATGTGGGGCCCTCCACAAAACGGGAGTCGGAGTCCTGTTCTAGTGAACATTATATATCAGTGACTGTTCTGAGATTGGAGCCATCCCTGGTCCTGTGTCACATCCAGTACCTGTCTGATCATCCAAGTGGTCCTGTCCTTGGTCCTGAGCCAGATCCATCATATGGTGCTGTCCATGGTCCTGAGCCAGATCCATCATGTGGTGCTGTCTATGGTTCAGATCCAGCACACTCTTTCTGATCATACAGGTGGTGCTGTCCATGGTCCTGATCTCGCAAACTCTTTTTGATCATACAGATGGTGCTGTCCATGGTCTTCATCCAGATCTATGGTCCTCAGCCACATTCATCATGTGGTGCGGTCTATGGTTCAGATCCAGCACGCTCTTTCTGATCATACAGGTGGTGCTGTCCATGGTCCTGATCCCGATCCCACACACTCTCTTTGATCATACAGGTGGTGCTGTCCATGGTCCTGATCCATGTTCCTCAGCCACATTCATCATGTGGTGCGGTCTATGGTTCAGATCCAGCACGCTCTTTCTGATCATACAGGTGGTGCTGTCCATGGTCCTGATCCCGATCCTGCACACAATCTTTGATCATACAGGTGGTGCTGTCCATGGTCCTATGTCAAACCCAACAATCCCCACTGTCGCCTTACACAAGTGTGTCTGTTCATGGTGCTTTGCCAAATCCAATGTAAACTGTGCTATATATGGAGGCAAACAAGAAGCCATCCATGGCCTCCTCCAGAAATAGTTCTAGGTGATCAGACATCAAGTGGTGCTGATCTTGGTCTTGTTCCAATATAGTGTCAGCGCTGATGGTTCAGGGAATGTCTATGGTCCTGTGCCAGATCCATTGCTTTCTAGTGTTTCACATAAGGTAGAACTGTCTATGGTCCTGGACAAGTATTCAAGTCCATTGTCCTCATGACGATATATAACTCCGCCCACTGATGGAGGCTGTGGAGCTGTCTATGGTCCTGA